>NC_056560.1:4340256-4380335 GCF_013358625.1 Macadamia integrifolia | reverse complement strand
CCCAAAAAAAAAAAAAAAATAATGATGTGCATGTAGTATGATAGTGTAGAAACGCAACCCTAAAACGATGTAGAAGATAATGAAAAAACAAAACAAACAATGCACACGGATTTTACGAGGTTCGGCAAGGTTGCCTACGTCCCCAGTGAGATGAGATCCTGCTTCACTATCAATGGAGAATAGGGTTACAGCGTCCGTCTTCACACCTCTCAGTATTGCTTGCATTACAGAGAAAGAAACCCTCGCTACAAATATATAGCGAAAAAACTCTAATCCGGATTAAACTACAATTGCCCTCAAATAAAAAATTCGAGCGGGGGGCTACGCCCCCTACACCCCCTGCTATGTAGGGGGGCTCCTGCCGTCCTTGCAATCCCCACGGCCCGCTAACCGGCTAGCGGGATTGCCGTCCTGCCTATCTAGGTGCTGCACTAGTACTCCCTGGATTAAACTGTGACGAAATACAAGACATCATACACCAACAGATAGATCTATTAGTTTGAATATAGTCTCAAGAGTATCTATCATGTCATGAAGTATTTTAAAGGATTCTAAGTGCACTCCACCAACCTTAAAGTAAGGATTCTATGTCATGAAGTATATTAAAGGATAAAGGGGTAGTTTGTTTTTTTGGTAACAATAAAGGGGTAGTTGAAGGTTCGCTAAAGCTGTTTAGCCATTCGGTAATCCACAACACATACAGGGATTATTTACTGTCGCATGGACTGAAGATTTGACACTTTGAATGTTGGCTCATGTCAAATTTTGTGACATCTATATTTACAATTCACTTATTCACTGTGTAATTTTGGTTTGGTTTTTCAATGACGATCTTATTCTTCAATTACTCCAGTCCAAACAGATCTTCAATTTTCAAAAGATTCTTAGATTATTGTTTGTTTTAACAGAAGTTGAAGTCTTTTTCAGATATTAATTAAGCCATGGCTGAATGGACATGTCCACTAAAATGAGCCACAAATGAACTGGAAATGGCTCTTGTATGCATCTAGATCTAGGTGTATTTGTGTCCCTCTTCTCCATCCCCTACTCCCAAATGGACAAAATGGTGATGTGGTCATACTATCTTTTTTATCTCAATTTTTCATTATTCATTTTATTAATTTCTTTTGGAAGAGTTATCACACCCCAGATGTGAAGGCTCTCTTCCAGATATTTCAATCTTAAACCATTTCAACACAATTCAATCCCTTGAAAACTCCTATTTTAGCTTTAGTTCTTGATTTCCATCATTTCTCTCTCTCTCTCTCCTTGGTTGAAGGATGAATTGCTGCTGTTGGAAGTGTGTTGGTAGAGCTTAATTTGGTAGCCAAGGATCAACAATAGAAGAATGGTTTAGCGGGTATCTTGTTTCCATTTTTATTTTGTTCTAGTTTTTCCTTGCCTAGTAATTTAATACAATGGAAGATAGACCTAATTGTTTTTGCTAGATCTTGTTTTTCATGTCTATACAGAATTTTGGAAATGACAATCATTCTGCCTTTCATTTCTCTATTATGATGATCTTTTTCTTTTATATTGGTTGTCATATTCTAATACATCCATTAAGTTTTATGTGTAACAAATAATAAAAAAAATCTAGGAATTTTATAAATTTTCCACCATTTTGATTTTCATATCTTAAATCTAACTGCAATAGGAGTGTTTCTATTTATTCCTTTCAATTAGGATTAACTTTAGTTTTTTCCTTTGACTTCAGGACCTTCAAGCCATATGAAAAATCCAAGGTTCTGATATTTTTTTTTCACCTTGTACTTGCTTCAATTGGTAGTGGTGATTAGTAAGTTCCTACCCCTTTTCTTTAAACTTTATGAGGATGTTGCTCATGTAATGCATATGTTAGTTTCCACCCCTTTAAATTGCATTTAAATTTCTTGAATTTGAAAAGTAAAATAAAAACCATATCTGAAAAAACATAATTATTAAATATGATAAGATTTAAGGAGTTTACACAATCATGTTGGATAATGATTACCAAAGTTCCCTTTTTAAATTTGAAAATTTCAATTTTCTCCCCTTTAATTTTCCTTGCACCAAACGGAACCATTGTTTTTATTTTTACTTATTAAATTAATGAAAAAATAATTCATGCTTGCGGAGGAAGGGTGCACTAGCACCTCCTGCTTTGTATCTCTCTCCACAAGATAGAAAATAACTTCTTTGCCGTGACTACAGTAAAAAAAATAAAGAAAATTTATAACATCACCCCTTAGAAAATGTCAGTATTATAGGAACACCCCTTCTCTTTCACCAAATTAGATTTAGAGCCCCTGCCGTTTGTCATTGTTAACAATGAGAAATTGAAATGACTGTTGTACCCTTTTGACTAAAACAGTTTCATCTTCAGGCCACTTACGATAGTTTGGGGATGGGGAGTTATTAGATGGGTATTTTAGGTACTTCATATTTAATAAGGGCATTTTGATATTTAAAAAAAAGTATAGTAACTGACATCAACATATAAGATATATTCTGTAATAGTGATTGACGACAAGAGGTCTGAGTCTAATTTAGTGAAAGAGAAGGGGTGTTCCTATAATACTGAAATTGTCCAGGAGGTGGCGCTATAAATTACCCAAAAAATAATGTCAAGGGAATCATATTTGAGCATCTAGCGTTCCCATGCTCTGACACAGTTGGACAAGAAAATAGCCAACATGTAGGGTTGTTGGTTCTTTGCTATTTTCACACCCAACTATATCTTTGTGGAAGAATACTAGATGGACAAGGCTTTTTTCTCCAAAAATAAAAGATAAAAAAAAAAAAAAAATCCATCCCTTGCATGTAAGAAGAAGGACAAATCCATCTTGTTAAACTCCCAATATAACCCAAGCAAAACCCCAAGCAAAATCTTGCACATTATATATGAAGTGAATATTTTTTCTTCACCCCACACTCAAGGATTTATCTGCAAATATAAGGTTAACTTTACTCCTTCCATATGTTGAGAGATCTGAAATGTCCTTCGCTGGTCCACACCTATCCAAGCACTAAGATTGATATACGGCTTAAGGAAAACTCAATCATTATACATAACCCTAACGGAGTGAGAGAGAGAGAGAGAGAAAGACATGATTTGAAGTAGCAGTATTGGTATCGCTAGCCATCGATATTGATACCATATCAGTGGAATAGTACAGACAAGGGGTAAAGCAGCCAATAACCTATTTTTAAAAGAAAATTAAGGATAAACATGTCCAGATCATTGTTTAGTAAAAATGGAAATGGACGCTACGGGTTTTAAACAGTAAAATTGTTCGAATGATACGATCAAATAAACAGAGAACGGTAAAAGTTGAAAAACGGACAGTATGAGTTTTAAACGTATAGATTTCAAACAAATGGGACTAAAAAAAGAGTAGTATACTCATATAAATTAATAAATTATTATAAAAATATCTGCTTCTAATGTTCAAAACAACTACAATATCTAATATTAATGCCTATACATCTCATGTTATATTATAAGTTTTAAGACACATCATTGAATATCATCCAACACCAATTCTAAATTCATACACCACACATGCCTAAAGTCTTATTGAGCACTGTGACTAGGTTATAGTGTTGTTCATTGTTGTCAACATAGTCAACACACTCCCGAAGTGAGTGAAATGATATATCTTTAGTTAGAGTTAGCAGTCATCACTTAAAGAACTATTTTTCAGCAACTATGGTAGTTTATAGCTCAATTACAGGTCCGTGAATTGAATTTGAGTCAAAGGTAATATCATGAGAAATATAATCCATTGCGTTAACTTCAAGTTGGTAAAAGAATCAAGTCGATCAGAGTTTGGGAGAGAGATATATAGTCAATTAAGTAAACATTATGTTAAAAAACCAAGTCTTAAAAAACCCCATAAAAACGGAATGTGTTTTAAACGTGTTTAGAACAGAAATGCTTGAAGTTTGTTGTTTTTTTAAGTATCTTTGCGAAGCATACAATAAAAAAACAAAAACACATTTTAAACGGAGTTTTAAATGCGTTTTTACTAACAGTGGTTTGGATCAACTAATACCAAAACAATTTTGAAGGTGACCGATACGGTGCACCAAAACCATGGAGAAACCCAACCATTTGTTTGGTAGCTAAGAGAAGAAAAGAGAAGAAATTGTGAGAAAATAAAAAGAGTTTGTATGTTTGGTTACCAAGAGAAGAAAATAAGTAAAAAAAATTTGAATTTTAAGAGAGAGATAAACACATAGAACATCATCGTGTGATCATTCATTTTTTGTCTTATTATGTTTTTTATATTTTCTCTGGTTTTCTTGTGTTTTTGGCAAGAAAATTTCATAATTCTTAAAAGGAATTTTGAATTTGAAAAAATTCTTAATCCAAGAAAAAAATTACAAAAAATATACTATTTTCTTTTCTTTTCATTCTCTTGATTACCAAACACAGACTTTGTGATATACCTAGAAGAACCCGCCCCACTTTTTTATTTTCCTACCCGACTGTTTTGATAACGAGATATATAAAAAAAAAAAAAAAAAAAAAAAAAAAAAAAAAAAGGCCTGCATTTCCCGCCAGCTACGACCTATACGTAACCAGAGCGAGCGCAAGAGGAGACGATCAAAGACTCTCTTGTGGTTCTCAAGCAATTAAAGCCATCTCCACATAATCTTTGATTTCCCATGCGACAATGTCGTTAGCAAAACTTGTTTGCTTTGATTCTGTCAACGAGACTCTCAGCTTCCTTCCCTGATGTTTGAAATAGCTTGTACTCTACAACTTGGGTTTGCTTCAGCCTTCTGGGTTCTTTCTATACCTATGCTTGCCCTGATTTTGGATATCTATTTGGATCTTTGCATGAATCCTATTGTGTTGGGATGTTTCCAGTTCTGTGTATCTTTTTCTGATGATTTGAAACTTGCTTTTTGAACTTGATAATGTGGTTTGTTCCTGCACTTTCAATGCTTTTACCTTTTTGGAAGGGGGGGGGGGGGTGGAACATGCAGCCCCAGAAGGGGAAAGAAGAAGCTCCAACGGGGGCAGAAACAAGAAAATTAGACTTCAACCTTAGCGGGGGGATGGGGAGACAAAAGAGAAGGCGGCAAACCTAGGAGGCAATAATGAGCCGGTTCGTAAGAGAGTCAGCAACAAGGTAACCGAAAGCAAGCTTGGTGGAGACATCAAAGTAGATGGCATTCCAAATTTTATTAAAATATCTAGAGTTGAAAGTCCATCTACAAAGATTCTGGTCCATCCCAATATGACTGATGGAAGCACAGAACGCAAGATTTCAAGCAGTATAACAAATAGAGTCACCAGCAACTCTACTTTCTTATAGGACGATTTTTATAAAGTGAATGTGGGTTTTCAATGAAATGCCAGATTTTGAACTTGTAGTGATGCTTATTGATCTCTTCCACAGGGAAGTCAACCCACCAATATTCTAGAGTTTCTAGGAGCCAGAAGCTATTTTTGGGCCAATAGATGTATGTGATCAAAGTTATAATGAGTTCCTATTGCTCTCTTGTTGTGATGCTTTTTCAAATTCGGGAAGTTCCATAGCGAAGTGCATTTCCTAACTAATCACACTTCTCAGGATAAATAAGGAAGTTCTAGTATAGTATGACTTCCCTCATATCAGTTTCAGGGCTTCTTCCAATTCCTCATTTGCTTCTTTGTTTGTTACCAAAATTATTGATATTCCACATCTTAAATGATTACTTCTAACATTTTTCTTCTGTCATTGCAGAGTTTTGAAGAGCAAAGATATACATCACCATGGAGGATTTTTGGGCAGTATTTTGTGGTGAATCTGATCACTCATATGGTGGTGGAAAGAAATTTATTCCTGGTTTTATGTTCACCTACCCTTCCTCTTGTAACAACGATGTCTTGGTTATTTCTTTTGATATCCTGCTCATATTTATGTTGTTAGTCACCTTCATTACAAATCATCATCAGCAAAGCTGCGAATTCCCACCTGGTTAGAAGGACTTTTGCCAGCACCGATATTTTCTGCCATCTTCAATGGTGGTTTGGGTGTGTTTTACTTCAGTTATGGGGTTTTGATCCTGGAAGAGAAATTAAGAAAAGCACAAACTGTGTTACCTCTGCATCAATGGCTGGTTCTGTTATTCCAGGGATTAATATGGTTGTTACTGGGTTTAATTATGAGCCTTAGGATCACAAGACAACAGAGAAAAGCATTTTTGAGGCCCTGGTCTTTGTCTGCTTGCTTGTTTGCAGGAGTTGTATGTGTTTTCTCTCTTTTGGCTGCCAGTGTTTGGCAAAGAGCATCCCTTAAGATTGTTTTGGATGTTATATCTTTTCCGGGGGCAATTCTGTTGCTGTTATCTACTTATGAGGCATACAAAGATGAAGAAACTGTCAATTACAATTCCCTTGATAAACCTTTTATTGGTGAAGCCAATGGAAGTGGTAAAACTAGTTCGGATGACAATGTGACTCCTTTTGCCAGAGCTGGACTTCTCAGTAAAATGTCCTTTTGGTGGTTGAACCACTTACTAAAGAAAGGTAAGGAGAAAACCCTTGAAGGAGAAGATATACCAAGGTTACGGGAGTTGGACAGAGCTGGAACTTGTTACGCAATGTTTGTAGAGCAACTCAACAGACAGAAGGATACAAGACCATCTATGCCACTATCAATTTTGTGGACAATAGTTTTGTGCCACAGGAAGGCAATTTTAATTTCTGGTTTCTTTGCATTGCTTAAGATAATAACACTGTCTGCTGGTCCTTTGCTTCTTAATTCCTTCATCGGGTTTGCTCAAGGGAAAGAAACCCTCTGGTATGGGGGTTATCTACTAGCCATATTCATGTTCTTCGCAAAATGCATAGAATCCGTATCAGAAAGGCAGTTGTACTTCCAGAGTAGAATAACTGGCCTCCAAGTCAGGTCTCTGCTTTCAGCAGCTATTTACAGGAAACAACTGAGATTATCAAATTCTGCTAAGATGATGCATTCACCTGGTAATATAATGAACTATGTCACTGTAGATGCTTACAGAGTCAGTGAATTTCCTTTCTGGTTTCATCAGATGTGGACACTAAGCCTTCAACTATGCATTGCATTAGTGATTCTCTTCCATGCTATAGGACTGGCGACAATGGGCAGCCCTAATTGTGATGGTACTCATTGTTCTAGGAAATGCTCCCTTGGCTAAACTACAGAGCAAGTTCCATGTGAAGCTCATGGCGGCCCAAGATGAGAGGCTGAAGGCTACTTCTGAGGCTCTTGTGAACATGAAGGTGTTGAAGCTATATGCATGGCAGACCCATTTCAAGAATGTCATCGAAAAATGTAGAATAGAAGAATACAGATGGTTATCAGCAGTGCAGCTACAAAAAGCATTAAACACATTTCTCTTTTGGTCATCGCCCTTATTGGTGTCAACAGCTATATTTGGAGGGTGTTATATCCTTGGTGTTCCTCTCTATGCAAGTAATGTTTTCACCTTTTTAGCAACTTTGCAGCTTATCCAAGTTCCTGTTAGATTAATTCCTGAGGTCATTGGAGCAGTCATTTGGGCGAAGGTTTCATTAGCACAAATTGTGAAGTTTCTAGAGGCACCTGAACTACAGACTGAAAATGTCAGGCTGGAGTGCAACGCAGAGGACATCAAGCACACCATATTTATTGAATCGGCCAATATTTCATGGGAAAAGAATCCATGTATACCTACACTAAGAAACATAAATTTAGGGATTAAACCTGGGGAGAAAGTGGCTATATGTGGAGAGGTCGGTTCTGGAAAATCTACCCTTTTAGTGGCAATTCTTGGTGAGGTTACAAAGACGGGTGGCACTGTAATTTCACCCATTTCTTTTTTTTTTTTCCGTCTTCAATAGTTGAAAAGAAAATTCCTTTTCACTTTATAGGTAACATTGGTGGTTACACAACAACTCAGCCTTATCCCAACTAAATGGGGTTGGCTATATGGATTCTTGCCCTCCAACATTGATGGCTACACATAACTTTTTTTTTTTTCCTTATTTAATTTGAATGATACATAAATTTTCTATTCCACAATTGCAATGCTTGAAATACTCAATATTGAAGTTTTGTGGCCAGGGAAAGTAAGTTCTGAGTTTTAGCATTTTTGGTACTAAGAATTTTATAATGCATCCTTCTTGCAACCAAATTTTTTCTGGACTGTCTTCAAATTCCATTTGATATTTCCCTCCAAATTGTCACATAAACATATTTATTCACATTTTGAATATAGCTTCATAAATTTGTTAATTTATGTATCTTTATGGACTATTTCAAATATTGGGTCAATACACAAACATCTTCCATTGTCAATGATTATTTATGATCAATGAAATCTATATCCTTTTAGAAATATTAGTCCACTTCAATCTCCATTCCAAATGCCTTGAGAGTTTCTAATTTCCCTTTAAAGTGACTGAAATGAATGACCATCAATCACATTATAACTTTTCCTTTTGCTTCATATATAGATTCAGGTTTATGGACAGACTGCATATGTTTCTCAAACAGCATGGATCCAAACAGGAACAATGCAAGAGAATATTTTGGATCTGCCATGGATAAGCTAAGATACCAAGAAGTGCTAGAGAAATGTTCGTTGGTGAAGGACATTGAGATGCTACCATTTGGTGATCTCACTGTAATAGGGGAAAGAGGAGTTAATTTAAGTGGTGGACAAAAGCACTGGGTTCAACTTGCTCGTGTGCTGTATCAGGATGCTGATATTTACCTCTTGGATGATCCATTCAGTGCCGTTGATGCACATACTGCCACCAACCTATATAATGTTAGTCACAATTCTCATCCGCATGCAATTTTATACGTTAGTTGCTAACATCTCATACTAACATCTAACTTGATGTGTACCAGGACTATGCGACGGGAGCTCTGTCAGGGATTGTGGTCTTACTGGTGACCCACCAAGTTGATTTTCTTCCAGCATTTGATTCTGTTTTGGTCAGTGAGCAATTCAATCTATAGTCTTTCGGTAGAAAAGTAAAAACTGATATTATTTATGCATTTGAACTAGCTTAATAAACTTAGGAGTACAACAATAGACCAAATTTATTCAAGTTTAAGCAGCACCAGTATAATGGCCTTTAGGTATTCAAAACTAGTTTGGTAGTATTCAAAACTAGTTTGGTAATCCTACTAACAATATCCTCTAACCCAGTCCCATGATCAAGGCACAACCTGAACTGCAGTGAGGCATAGGGTTGGGGTTTACCTCAGTTTTTCCGAATAGAAGGAGGAAGGTGCATACAAGTTTGGTGAACTAGGCTGCATCACTGATGTTAAATGGATACAGATATTCTTTATAGAGAAGTAACTCTTTATAATCTCCCTAAAGTACTATAGAGCATATCTCTAATTCGTTACATTCATTTTAAGCTAAGCTATATTTTATTTGACAGTTCATGTCAGATGGGGAAATCTTATGTGCTGCTCTTTATCACCAGTTATTAGCCTCTAGGCAAGAATTTCAGGACCTCATCAATGCACATCGAGATACAACTGGTTCTAATAGTCTCACTGAAACTACTTCTCCCAAGAGGAGTGAAATTGAAACTACTGCGGGGGAGATTAAGAAAACTTGCACCGGTGAACAGTTGAAAGCAGCAACAGGAGATCAGTTGATTAAGCAAGAAGAGAGGGAAATAGTGTTAGGATTTTTATGTGGGCTTAACTGATACCGATTGATCCATTGGGCCCAAGCAATTAGACCCACTTTGATTAGGAAACTCCTAGCCCAATCCATTGTGGGAATGAATTAGGGTTTTAGGGATTCTATTATAAATAGAAGCTAAAAGTCCCCGTAGCCGTCACTTTAACACCTTCATGGTTTTGGAAGCACGGACTCCCCCACAGGAATAGTGCATGTGAGAGTATTCCAAGGGTGAAAGGCTGCAGAAGATTTTGGCAGCTGGGACTCCATTGTGTAGTCCTTTGTTACAATCTTCATGGGACTAATCTTCAAGTACATGGGAGAGAGTTACGTGATCTACTTATGGGACTTCTAAACTTACACACAGGTATTCTTCTACTCCAATTGATTATCATGTATGGGGTA
The DNA here is from genome assembly GCF_013358625.1 of Macadamia integrifolia. Lineage (NCBI taxonomy): Eukaryota > Viridiplantae > Streptophyta > Magnoliopsida > Proteales > Proteaceae > Macadamia > Macadamia integrifolia. The sequence goes on along the minus strand of NC_056560.1, from coordinate 4,370,279 downwards.
AATCTATATGTTTGTGTGTTCTTGGTTTAGGGACTACACCCATGGTTAATCTTTTATGATTGGTTTATGATTCTTGTATTCTAACATCAATGGGGTTATTCAAATGATTATATGGTAAAAAATCCCCAACAAATAGGAGATACAGGATTTAAGCCTTATACACAGTATTTGAATCAAAATAAAGGCTTCTTGTAGTTCATCATTGCAAGTCTCTGTCAGCTTGAATTTATCGGTGGACAGATATCTATGTACTATTGGATGGCTGCTAATGTTCAGAATTCTCATGTTAGCAGATTGCGATTGATCACAGTTTATTTGGTGATTGGACTTGGCTCCTGATTATTTTTTCTCTTTAGATCAATCTTTATAGTTGTATTGTGTATTCAATCATCGAAGTCCTCATTTTCTCAGCTATTGGACTCTCTTTTCCATGCACCAATGTCATTTTATGACTCTACACCACTGGGACGGATAATGAGTCGGGGAAGCATCTCCGACATAAACTTCAGCTATAAATTATGCCTTCAGACAACTTTGTGGGACTTATCTATGTTTCTCATGTAGGTCTCTTCTGATTTGAATATTGTAGACCTTGATCTCCCATTTAGTTTAGTCTTTGCTATTGGATCTACTATGATCACCTGTGCAAATCTTGGAGTACTGGCTGTTCTTACCTGGCAAGTCCTGTTTGTTTCCATACCAATGGTTTATTTGACACTACGTATGCAGGTACTACCATGTTAATATAATATTTTTTGATAATAACAATAGCCTGTGTCAGAGTAAGGGCTCAAGACACACGTCCTTGTCTCTGCCACATTGCCTGTAGAGGACGGACTGCATTTAACCATCCTACTATCTAGATTTTGTGTATTCATCTGTCAGATTTTGTTATTCTGTTTTGCTTTCACTCAGAAAGTAACTAAACAGAATTTGGTTTAACCAACAGAGGTACTACTTTTCTTCTGCAAAAGAGTTGATGCGGATCGATGGCACAACCAAGTCATTGGTAGCAAACCATCTAGCAGAGTCCATTGCAGGAGCAATAACAATCAGAGCTTTCAATGATGAGGAACGATTTTCTGCTGAGAATCTTGACCTCATTAATAAAAATGCTGCTCCATTTTTTCAAAATTTTTCTGCGAATGAGTGGTTGACACAACGCTTGGAAACACTGAGTGCCATTGTTCTTTCCTCCTCAGCACTTGCTATTGTTTTGCTTCCTCCAGGGACTTTTGGCTCTGGTGAGTGTAGTATCTTCTCATTCAGCTGGTATAGTTTTTTCTTCCCTCCCCCCCCCCCCCTCCCTCCCTCTCAAAATGATAACTATTGGAAACAATTCCAGTTAATTAATAGAAAACAATTTATCAAAGTAGAGTTTAATCCTATACTAAGACAGTCAGGTAGGAGAAAAGCAGTGAACAGACAAAGTCTTGAAAATCAAGAAACACCGTAAACAAAGATTTGAGTCACAGCATAAAGTTGGAGAGGAAGGCATATTGATTACTGCAATCCATCTCTGGCAAATAGAGGACCTTCTATGATCATTATATGTGATTAAATATTGATATAAATTCTAAGAATGCGGAGACTTTGAGTTCAGGCACCACAATCGTTGCCTACTTAGATTTTACCACCTTCTAATATATTGGCCGACCCACCTACTTCACTATTCTGATGATTGTGAGAAGTGGTTTTGATGCGTTTGATAAAGATCTTTTTCAAATAACAATTTCTGTGCAACTGTAAACATCTGTCCTAAATTATGTTATTCCTATGATGGTTCTCATACCATTTTATATTAACTTCTTATGTGTTATGAATTTGAATATTAATAACCATGCTCATAAAGCTTGTACTACCTCATGGCCATGCGTCGCCTTTTAGGCCAATGAGACAACAGAGTATATCTCACTGTTTGCAATGTTGACATGACAATTTTAGACTCTTGCACATGAGGTTTTCTAATGAACCATTTGGTTACAAATCTTCCAATGGCAGGGGTTATTATTGGAATGGCACTTTCTTATGGTCTTGCATTAAACCTCTCTCTTGTTTTGTCTATTCAAAACCAGTGTATACTGGCAAATTATATAATATCTGTAGAAAGGCTGAACCAATAGATGCATATACCTGGTGAAGCCCCTGAAGTGATAGAAAGGAACCAACCCCCACCAAGTTGGCCTGCCGTGGGTAAAGTGGAGATCAATGATTTGAAGGTAAATTTTTTGCATGTGTGTTGTGTTGTGTATGTTCTTCAAGACTAATTTACAGGGAAAATTGATGTCAAGCAGATCAGATATAGGCCAAACACTCCACTTGTTCTTCATGGAATCAGTTGCACATTTGAAGGAGGCCATAAGATCGGGATTGCTGGCCGAACTGGTAGTGGAAAGACGACTCTGATCAGTGCTTTGTTTCATCTTGTGGAGCCTTCAGGTGGAAAAATCATCATAGATGGCCTTGACATCTCAACAATTGGTCTCCATGATCTAAGGTCACGTATTGGGATCATACCTCAGGACCCTACTCCATTTAATGGGACCTTGAGATATAATTTGGATCCCTTATCACAACACAATAACCAAGAAATATGGGAGGTAGGATACATTTTATAACATGGCTTCTTTAAGAATGGAACTATTTTGTCAAATGACTCAAACCCCTCAAGATGAAGGCTTAAATTATCCCCAAACCATGACACCAGAAATATAATCTACATAAGCTAAGCATTTTCTGTTGGGAACCATATATTAGCAAGTTGGTCAGTTTGTCTTCAGTCGAGTCATGTGTGGTCTGGTACGAAACCAGAATGGATGCAGCAGTCTTTGAGCTCTACTACAACTTATAATATATCTTTTGAGTCCAAATAAGTTGAGGTTAGACATGGTAATTGCTTACTTCTTCCAACTCTCTAACCTTGTGCATTTCCTGAAAGATTCTTGGAAAATGCCAGCTTCAAGAGGCTATACAAGAGAAAGAGGGCGGTTTGGATTCTTTAGGTAAGGTATTTCACATGAGGCACACCTTTTTTTCCCTCTTAATATTTACTGTAACTTCTATTGTTTTGTAAATTAACCAATAACAACCTGAAATTGCAGTGTTAGACGATGGATCAAATTGGAGTATGGGACAGCGGCAGTTATTCTGTTTAGGCCGTGCTATTAAGAAGAAGTCGGATACTGGTGCTTGATGAGGCCACTGCATCAATAGACAATTTAACAGATTCCATCCTCCAGAAAACCATAAGGACTAAATTTGCAGATTGTACAGTGGTCACAGAAGCCCACCGAGTACCAACCGTCATGGATTGCACAATGGTACTCGTTTTGAGAGATGGTAACAGTACATTACAGCAAGGAGGTGTCCAAATTCATTTCATTACTCATCCACTGGGGTGATTGTTTTCATAAGGTTGGTCTGCTGAGGGGCCTCTCTCTTTGTAGCACAAGTTCATTTGGTTGTCTTTTTTTTCTTTTTTTTCTTGTTTTCTTGTTTAAATACTCTTTTCTTTCTTTTCTTTTTTGGTTCAGAGAGCAGGCAAGTGCAAATGTGGTAGCCGAGAAATTTGATTGTTTGTTGTAATGTAATCACATTCTGTATATGTTATAGAAATAAGAAGATCATGGAGAGCATTTTATCTATACATATACATCATCTCTCCATATCTGGGAATCTTCTTTCATGATAGTCGGAAAACATTGACGCCAGTATTCACATGATATCTGATCTCACCTCTATTTTCCTCTTATTGTAGTCTTTCAGATTGCCAAGGTGTTGCTTTCCTTTCATCAGCAGCTTATTAGTAAAGCTGGTATGGCTCTGATCTGCTTTGCAATAGTCGGCAAAATGTATTGTGTGTTGTTTTAGCTAGTAGAAGAGTAGGTCAACGGAATGGTACAATGATTATCAGATTTCCCTTTTCATCTTTTAAAAGAACGATGGCCTTCAGATTTCAAATTGATTCAGAACAGGATGATATAGTTGCGGATGACGGGAAGGTTCCGCTGCTTTGCTCAACTAGTTGGTCTTTCGTTCTGAATGCATTGTCATTACTCAGCAAATGTAGTCTTAAGGGAAATTTTCGTCGGAGTGTTTGAATCATGGATTCTAGGGGCTCAACTGAATCTTTCTGGCTCAAAGGTTATGATGATGACCAAATCTCAGAGAGAGATGTCCAACAAATCACAAACTACTAGAGAGAGAGAGATGTCCATGACTAACTGATGAAAATCCTTAGGTATATCTAATTTCCTGGCTTCTCTCTACTTTCCTTCTGGCCCGCCGTTCTATAGAGCTCAGAGACGAGCAAAATCCTTTTCTTTCATAAGCAGACTTGGGAGAAAATTTATGCTCAGGAATAGTAATCCAAATAGCAAAGATACAAAAATAAAGTCCTTAGAATCCAAAGAGACTCCAGTATAGTTATTGCCTTAAGCAGATTTAGACCTGTGGATGTTCATCACATGAGGCATATAAGATAAAAATGGTTTTCCCAATTTAACCCGATAGAGAACCTTTATTTCAAATTTCATATCCCATATTTCATGGTGGTGGAAGTCGAGGGTAATTGGAAAAGAAAAAGAACCGAGTGGCCTTCGACGACTATTGAATCCCTGTTTCCAGAAGCATATTCCAACATTCATTTCATTTTAGGATCAAACTCTTATAAGATCATAGAATCAGCTCAGCTTCTAACATCAGATCCTTGAACCTGCTTTCCCAGTATGAACCCAACAAAATCAGGTTCAGAACCCAGAATCAACTTCCAGTATCATTGACTAATTGCACACCCTACCCAGTTTGTTTGTGATTGCCAAATATTTGAAATTAACTCTACTCTATCAGGCAGGCGTCTTTATTGTTGACTTCACATGTGACAAAAATGGAGCAATTTGGTCGGAGTTTATTTTCGTGAGTACTGGATCCAAGGTCCTTGATGCACTAACAATATCAGATTATCAAAGAAATGAATGGGAAAAGGGCAGGAAATTTGGAAAAAAAATATATCTCTTTTGGCATCCTTAGTTCTTCAACCGGGTGGCCATTTCATTTGTCTCCCTCCTAATACATGCAAGTGGAGATGATAAACAGATTGACCTGGTATTGAGAAGAGAGAACCACAGGTTATGCAACATGAGATTTAATGAAACATAGGACATAGTTTAAGAGGTTATGAAGGGAGCTTACAGGCACTGGGACCATCATTGATGACAACACGAAATCCATCAAGGATGCCTTCCTTCTCTGCTACTATTTTTGCAGCATAGAGGAGATTACCCAATATTTCACTGTGACGTGGTTCAGCCTAACAAGGAAGACGAGGAAAATTAATATCAAAATTTTCAGTATCCACTACACCTGCTCACCTTAGAAAAAAAGAAAAAAAAAGGGAAGAAAAGCTGTCTCCCACCAGAGGGACCATCCAATGCCCAGAGACATTATATGTGTGTGTGTGAGATTATTTTTTCGAAGTCAACTTTGATTTTACTCATTTAACTATAACGCCGAATATATGATAAGGTTCCTAAGCCCTGATTCACACCATCACACTTACAAACTGACTCATTTACAGAAAAGCATAATAATTTAACTAGTTCACTTGCTAAAGGATCAACATGGAAATGTGTTTTCATGTTGCTTGCTTAGCTTGGTTGAGCTTCTGCTTTTAACCTTGTTCCAGCAGGACCATGTTGTAATCGTGGTAGCATTCACCGAATAAAGGCTACAGATAGTTTTGAGCACAAAGACACTGTCCAAGTCCAAAAAATGGCACCATTTATGAGACACTTTCTGGAATTTAAGTGACGTTCCAGTTTCTAAAGGGCTATTGTCAATCAGTTTTCAGAAAAAAACAGAGATGAAGAGGGTAAGAGGTCATTCCTGCCTCTACCCTCCTTACTGAATGACTATGGTTTTCACTTTAGAAACCCAATTTTCCTTGAAAACATAATTTTGAAATCATGATTCATACACAGTGCATGTTGTCAACACTTACAAAATTAGGGGTTTTTTTACTTCCTCTCCAATTCATGTGTATAGGAACATAAATATCCTCCCCCCCCCCCCCCCCCCCCCCCCCAATAAAAAAAAAAAAAAAAGAGGTCTCTCTAGTACCATATTATATTAAAGAGGTTCCAATACTTGTCAACCTTTGGAAAGGGATTTCTTTCCCTAGTAACAAAATCCAAGGTTAGAGGTTGTTCAAAGCCCATATTTGTAGTAGTAGTCAATACTTGTCAACCTTTGGAAAGGGATTTCTTTCCCTAGTAACAAAATCCAAGGTTAGAGGTTGTTCAAAGCCCATATTTGTAGTAGTAGTCAATTTAGGACCTAGTCTCTCATTGAACACAAAATGCTGCCACTCAAGAAAAATAACTGTTAAAAAAGTCTCTCATTACACTCAAATAAGTTGACACTCAAGAAAATAAGAGTTCAATTCTTTGAAAGCTACAACACAAACAAATAACATGAATAAGAGAGAAAATGAACACCTTGCTGAGCCGTGTCAAGCCATCTCTAAACTTGGGAATAACTAAAACATGTACAGGAGCTTGGGGGTTTATATCCTTAAATGCTAAGACTTTCTCATCCTCGTAAACAATGGTTGAAGGGATTTCCTTGGCTATGATCTTGTCAAATCTGAAAGGCAAAGAAAAACAAAGTCATTACATTGTACATAGCATCCATATTTAAGGTCTGAAACCTGCTTTATAAATTACATGATAGCTACTGAAATACGAAAACCAACATGTCAAGTAACTAGGATCGCTACATGGTTGGAGCTCCACTGTCAGCACTGGCTGCAGCAGCTCTGGCTGAAGCCTCTTCATCATTAGTTGCTCTTATATGGCACAAGGTTCTGAAACAGAGAACAAGTACGGAAGGTGTCAACAGAAAATTCAAATTATAGTTAATTAACTATTTTTAGGGGAGAAACAATAGATGGAATTTGAATAAAGATTGACTTGATACAAAATTGCATATTAGGTTCTTCCGACATGGCATTTTCTGCCACATTATTTTCCCTTGGCCTTCAAAGTCAGTGTTCATTCACATTTCATTGTCTAAGACTCTAACCAAGGGTTGATTCTAAACTCAATCCAATATAATTATATCTAAGAACAAGGCTTTGAGAAATGGGTGAGACAGTGAACTTTGAAAATGGAATTATTAAAAAATACGAGAGCTCCATATATGGAATAGATCACTAAATTTAGCGTGCCCATCCAAGGATCCCCATATACACACATACACAACATTAGAATGATCAAATAGTATACTTTTTCTTTATGAATTCTGAATTACCAGTGCATTTTGACAACTTCCTATCTCTCAAGTCTTCAAAAAAAAAAAAAAAAAAAGAAGATTGAATATGGAATACCTCCCGGGGAGAAGAGGAAGACCAGCATAAGTTTGGTGGGCGAGATTGCTGGAGAACACGAAGGGGGTTTTGGCATTCTGGAGAGCTCGTAGTGTCAGCGAATTCCTGTTTGAGGAACACGGGAAATTCAGAAGAACCCATTGAAGAAGACAAAGACCTGGACGAAAATTATCCAAAACAGAGAGAGAGAGAGAGAGAGAGAGAGAGAGTACCGCAGAAGAGAGAAGCAGCTTGTGGCAGCCATGGCTCTACTCGAAGCAAAAGTTGGAACCGAAATCAAGGTTCCAGGAAACCCTAAACCTGAACCTCCAACATTCTCAGTCTACACCATTGAAGAGTGAAGCTTCGAGGCTTTAATGGTTTGATGGAGCTGACCTTGGTGGAGCTGTAAATTGACTAGAATGGCCTTTATTTTAAAAATAATTGAGTTTTGTACCACCTTACTGTGTCTAAATTGCGCCCTATGTGCGTAAAAGCAAAGCTCGACATGTTTCGAGTATTTGATTTCATGGATTTTGATGCACTGAAAAAGTATTCCATTTTACGCTGATTTCGCATCGTAACTACAAATGCTTGATTCCTTCTCCTTCCACTGTTCCACATATACAGATTTTTTTTTTGTTTGGTGTGTGTGTGTGTGTGTGTGTGCGTGTGAATCAAATTCAGAATTACAGATTCTGTTCTTACTTCATGTTTTGATGATTGTGTTTCGATTCTGGGCTGAGAAACTGGACTATGGCGAATCTCCCCCTGCGCTTTCCCAACCAGTTCAGGGGCTTCTCTGTAACGGCTTCATCTACTAATGGTATCCCTCTCTCTCAATCACTTCTGGGTTTGTAGTGTTCCACCTAACCTATAATGGGTTTGTTTTAAATTATCATCTTGTTAATCCATCCTTGTCTTCTGAGTCTGTAATTATGCTAAAGGGGAGATAAACTGGAAGCAGTAGATGGTTTATGAGGTTTAATCATTCACTTCTCAGTTTCAATAGTTAAATTTAGTGAAACCAGTAAATCTTCAATTTGGTTTAGTTGATGTTGAATAGGATTTTGTTGTTTTCAGGGGCTCCTTTTAATACGCCTAAATCTGGAGGGCCAGTTATTCTTGAACTTCCGCTAGAGAAGATTAGGAGACCACTTATGCGTACCAGAGCTAATGACCCAGAGAAGGTGAAGGACCTTATGGCGAGTATTCAAGAAATTGGGCTTCAAGAACCAGTAAGAGCAATCATAGATGATAGCACAACTTCATTTGGTTTCTGGTTACTTCCATTTTTATGTATATAATAAGAGTAACACTGATTTTGGAGTTTCTACCTTACTGAACAGGACATGATTAATACACTTTCTGGAATTGTCACTGTTAGGGTTGTTAATGAGATATAGGTTCATTTTTTAATCAACTTAAGGGACACAGTTGTGAAGATTTGCTTGTATAGTCCCCTGGAGTCCTCATCTGACAAATTACCAATATGGACAAAATATATATAGCTTTAGTTTACCAAACTATGGGCGAAGGTGGTAGTAATGAGCTTAAGATACCAATTCTCTCTTAACAACTCATAGCTTCTCAGGTACACCTGGTCCAGTGCAGTCAATGGCGAAGGAGTTAATCAGTGACTACCATGAGATTCTGGATATTGCTTGCAGTTGCACTGAGTTGAATAAAAGATGTGCACAGCCATTGTCACTGCTTTACCCCCAAAGAAATTGTAAGTTTCCTCAACAGGCAGCCCATGTACACTTCATTGTTATCTTCTGAATTCCTCGAAGTAGTGATGGGTAATGTCCTGATCCCCTACTTTTCCAAATGAAAAGGGGGGTGGGGGAGATGTGAGGGCAGAGAAGGTGGTAGGAAGAATAATTTTCTTGGAGAAATTGAATGAAGAGGGATAAGAGATTATATTAGCACAGTTGTAATCTGGATGGTCTTTCTGAAAGTAAGTGTCCCTGGGGAAAAATAAGTTTCTTCTTTTTCTACATGTGACGAAGGAGATTGTCACTGATCTTTTCACTTTCACAGGATTCCCTAAGAATGTTAATAAGAAAAAAAAAAAAACTTCCTGCCAACTTTATACCAGGCTGATTCATTTGGTTAAGTGCCAAATATTTGTGTTTAGTTAACAATATGGAGGCTGATAATATATGCTGTTAAGATGCAGAGTTTTGGTATGCACAGAATCTTTTAATCTCTGACAACTATTGGCTACCTGCAAGGGTTATCACTCTACTGAAGAATCTGCTTCCTTTCCGCATTTTGGGTGGCCAGAAGATGTCAAATAGTCTTGGTGGAAAGTAACAAACAATTCATCATTGCGAAGACCACTCTTAAAGATGATGGACTGAATAAAAGTTACCATTTGGTTCCGGAGTCACAAGTCTTTTGTTAGTATTATTACTGTTAAACAATGTACCGTGAGGGGGATGTCTAAGTTTATTTCGAGTCTAGTTTATGTTAAAGTCATGTTGAGTCATTTTTGTTTACTTTATTTAGTCTTTGGTTGTATTTGACTTTGGTAGGACTCTTTAATATAAGTTATGGACCTAGGTTACGATAGAGACTATTCTGAACCCCTATAGTTATCCCTCTCCTTCCTCCTTTCTTCTCCCTTCCTCTCGTAGGTACTGGTTTAAGATTCTTGTATAATATATCGTTACAATTATGTCTAGAATCTATCATTATTGTTAGGAATGTGGACTATGGAGGGCTCCAATCCTGTCAATTTAGGTCATCCCTCCTAGTTGAACCATATTTAGGCATATCTGGTCTTTCGAGTGATAAGATGGTATATTAAAGGGAGAGTAGATTGCCTTGCTTCAAATCCCTGAACCAACATGAAGCTGAGAAGTACAGTAAGAGATGTGATAATGATAATCTGATGATCATAAGCTTCCAATCTATGATGATAGTGAGATATCCATCTGCATATTTAGTGTTTCCTTATAGAACGTAAGGATCTTGAATTCTTTGGATGGATAGAGAATTCGAATTGGTCACATCTCAAATTTATAGGTCCATCTTAACTATATGACGGACCATCTATAGGGCTCTTCCTCCCTCCTCCCCCTCGCCTCCCCTCCCCTCCCCTCCCCTCCCCTTCCCCTTCCCCCCATTTCTTTTCCTTCTACGAAGGATGGATGGTTCATTACTCAAACCAAAGAGATAAGTTACATTGGGAGCAATAGAGTTGCCCATCAGGATTTGACTTTTTTGGACAAATTCTTGGAAAAGGATTAGTTTGATTGGCCTGAAAACCAAATCAACACGAGTAATGATGTGCACAAATCCACTAGAGTTGAGTGCCACCAGACTGCCATGTGGCAGATACAGCCAACATAGATGGAATGTAACAGGAAGACTTGCTTCACTTTCTGTCACACCCTCATAAAAATTAGTAGGTAATAGATACATTTGCAGCTCTATGACATGTTATGGCGATGGTTTTTATTTGATTGCTTTCAACCATTATTCTTGTGAAAATTGATCGAAACAATTATTTTCCAGAGGGAGAACAAAATACATGTCTTTAGCTCATTACAAGAAATAAAATGGAATAGTTAGTGCTGTACTATAACTAATAAAAAAAATAAAACAAAAAGGGAAAAACCCAATTTTGTTCTGTATGTGGTTGACTGATCAACTGAAGGGGAAAAAATAAAAAATAAAACTTATTTCTACAACAATCATTAGAATAAGGCATTGTTTCATTGAATGTCATAGTTACTAGATTCTGTATACGTCCGTGATGAATTCCTGTATTGAATATAACCAAATGCGATTTATTAATTCGCTTGACAATATTGCAGATTGATGTGCTAGAGGTTGGTGGAATCTACTATGGTGCGTGATCATTTGAACTGTTTGCTTTCTAACAATTAATGGTTGGACACTGTCATTTACTAATGGTATGGCTTGGCTAAGGGCCATATAGCAACCTTCTTTTTACCTCTTCGTGGCTGACTTTGTCTTCCAATCTTTAACCCCACCTCCAGGTTTCTCTGGTTGTCACCGCTATGAGGCGCACCAGCGCCTTGGACTCCCTACAATCCGTTGTAAAATTCGAAAGGGAACAAAAGAAACTTTGAGGTCAGTTACACCTCTCTTGCCAGTGGTCCCTAGCTTCCATCGGCTGTCTTTTACAGGGACCGTGTTTTTAACTTGCTTAATTCCATTTTGCAGGCATCACCTTCGCTGAGTTACAACTCTCAAAATGGCATCATATTGTTGTTCTCACCTGTTCAATGCTTTGCATTTTGTGGAACTTCATTGAATTGGTTCTGTTGTGCTATGTTTGCTGATATATATAACCTGAAATTGTAGTAAGTTTTGGGCAAGGTTTTTGTCTGTTTGTATCTAGATTTATAAGTCTTTTAACTGTAATCCTTTCCATCCAACTGTTCGAATTAGCCAGTAAGACGATTGATATCAATAAATCCTTTTCTTCTTATGCTAAAATTGTGTTTAACATATTTTATGCCCATAATTGTTTGGTAAAATATGGGAAAAGCTGAGGCATATTGCATGCTAGCAGGCAACTGGTCCTATGCCACACCGAGTGATAATGTGGCGTGTTGGATGGATGGAGTGTCGTGGGATTGACCACATATAAAACTTGGTTGTCTAAATCAACTGTCTAGCGCTTACCTTGTATTGGACTGTGATTTTTCCTTCTTGACATTTCACCATTTGCCAAACCTCTGTTTTGCTTGAACTTTCCGGTTAACTTATTGTTGTTTTGAGATTTTCTTGTTCTTTAGGCCCATGGTCATGACTGTTCAAGAAATGAATGTCTAGCTTGGGTTTCATTCCATAAGCCTCCAGGTTTATAGAAGACAATTACTGGCGCAGTTGGTTGGTGCCCTGCAGTAAGACTGTAAGAGTGCTGGCTCCCAGGAGGTCAAGAGTAAAACTCTCGTGTTTTAGAGCACCTCCCCTCCCCTCACCTCTGCTCACTTCCCTCTTTATTCCCTAGTAGCTATGGTTAAAGTCCCATGAGGCACTGTTAGGTAGGTTGACCCAAAAAAAAAAACAGGTTTGAACAATAATGATTTTGGCAACTCTTCGAAGTTTCAACAAGGGGCACATGACACTATTAATAGAGGAGCCAGTAGATACACACGATGACACTCTAATAGATGACAATAATAAACTATCACGTTAAGGCTTAACATCTTAGATCACGATTCAAAGAAGGGCCTTCACATGACACTTGAGGAGGTTGCCTTTACCCTTCCACAGGAGATTCAAGCCAAAAGAAAAGCTAGGCTTGATACCTTTTGGTTGGTGGCAGCAGGCTCTGTAGCCACAACTCACAGGTAATGTCATGGCTGCAAAGATGCCTGTAACTGAACCTTAGTAAGTGAGTCATCCCGTGAAAGGCTATGAAGATGGTTTTTATTTAAAAACTCTTGGCTGATGCCCATCAGAGGATCAGAGTTAAGCTCTTGTGACTCCTCATCATGTGAAAGAGAATTAGCAAGTAAGAGTAGCACAAGACAAGAATGGGTCTGGACTTTCTTGATATGATTCCTCCACTAAGGACTTATTTGTGGTCTGATTTGAATAAAAAAAGGTTCATCCAGTATAACCCGGATTAAATGATTGATCTGGACCAAATGTGAAAGCAAGGAAGTGGTATTAACTTTCTTGGCAGTTCAGTTGCCAAAAACTTATGGGTATAAAGGTATAGGAATTAGGAACAGATGGGAACAATCTCGGATGCTCCACTGGTCTTTGTGGAAAAGAAATTCAGAACATATCTGAAGTATATGGCCTAACTTACCCAACCTTCTAATTTGATTAATCTAAAGGTAATGCTCAAACAGCTACCTAGCATTTCCACAATTGAAGGAATGGACCAATCCTAGTTGAGACTCCCACATCTTTTATTTTCTTCTCCCGCACCACATATTACTTTCTTCCTCTCTATCTCTTTTTTGATATAAAAGAATTTAACAGGTTCATTCCATATCCATTTGTTACAAAATGGAATATTTTACAGTAATTGAATTAAAACAAGTGGAAACTGCAACGAAGGGTTAAACAAAATACAATCTTAAATTCTCTGAAAAAAAACTGAAAAACAACTTTTCCTTAAATGTTCGGAATGTTATTTTTTCAAAAAATAGTTGGAGCTGCACAACCATCACCCCACCTGTGGAGGGAACTACCTCCATCATATTCCCTTTCTCAATCTCCCATTACCCTATATGTTCCTTGAATTTAAATAAAAGGAATACAAAAATAATTATTGACACCAATACTTGATTTTCCAGAAAGTATTTTTCAACTCAAACAAATAGATCCACTCTAAACTTGATCAAAACTACACATTAACATCATTTGCATTGTACTGAACTAGCTTGCAAATTTGCTCAGTAGAAGATCAGGCATGCTCTGTCACAAGTCTATAATACATGCCTGGAACCATTGGGACCAAAATGTCCAACCTCTGCTCCAGGGCTAATGTCTCAAGCTCTCAGCCTAGACAGGTTCCATGAGAAGCCAATAAAGCCACACTTCATCAGCTCACCCTTTGAGCTGTACATCTGGTAGTCTAATTACGGCATGGTTGTTTCAAGCCTTCTATGTACATACACTTTCTGTCTTCAAGGTGGATATCAAGATTTGCAGATTTGCCTGAAAGAAGGAACATCACTGTTGCAAGACAAATAGCTACAGAAAAATTAACATATAACCTCAATGCCCAGATATAAAGAATCCCTCCTTGCCCCAAGTTTGGCCAGCCTCTCCTACACAAAGACAAAATGACCACCATGACTTAGCTATGTAATCCTCCATTGAAACAATATTCCTCTAATCTGATTGGCGAATTACCCTAAACGAGCTGCTTACCAGAAACCATAACCAAATATAGCTGTCTCCTTCCACCCCTATTAGAGGCCTAACAAAGAACTGCACATGACAGGTCTATTTAAATGTCTAGAAATAACGCTACATTTACAATACAAAGTCAAGATGAGAAATCTATTAATCCTTGTTTGGTCTCTTCAGGTATGAAAGAGTCCTAATCAATCAAATACTGATGGAGTCTGGAATGATGCAATGGTAACTGGGTAAGGTTTAGCTCTCCTATCTCCTATGACAATGAAAAAAATCTGAAACTTATTTTGGGATGAATCAAATGAATTCTTTTGAAGAGGAGTTATATAGTGAAGTAGAAGATCGATCGCTTCAACATACAAAGAAGATGCAGAAAGGCTTTATTAAACTATGTGTAGTCTCTCCTCTGTAAAAGCCATTTTGGTTGAAATGAATTGGTTGTTAAGTTATACCTGACTTCAACTTACACAGGAAATGCAGAAAAGGCTTGATCAAATTATGTGACATTTGTAAACACATATTGGATCAAAATCAATTGGTTGTTAAGCTATACCCAGGAGTTTTTGCAACCCTCTTCTCCTTCATCACCCCTCTTATCCTCTCAACATCTTCCCACATACCAGCACTAGCATATATGTTGGATAAAACAACATAAACCCCATCATTCCATGGCTCTAGTTCCACTAGATGCCTGGCTACCCACTCTGCCATCTCGACATTCCTGTGTTTCTCACAGGCTCCCATCAAAGCTCCCCAGATGACAGAGTTAGCCCTTATCGGCATCTCTTCCACCATCTTCCTAGCCTCTTCAAGCAATCCTGCACGTCCTAGTAGATCCACCATGCACCCATAATGTTGCAGCGTGGGCATGAAGCCATATGTTCTCATCATATCGAAGTACTGCCTCCCATTCTCTACCATCCCTCCATGTACACAAGCACTCAGGACCCCAACAAATGTCACATGATTGGGAATAACCCCTGCTTCTCTCATGTAGTTGAAGCACTCAAGCGCGTCATAGGCATGACCATGCATTGCATAACCCATGATCATAGATGTCCAGGTAGACACATTGCGTTGTGCCATGCCTGCAAAGACCTTATAAGCGAGGTCCATTCGACCGCATTTTCCATATACATCAACAAGAGAATTCAGCATCAGAATATCTGGTTTCCCAACGGTTTTAGCTTGGAAGACACATTTATGTAGCTGAAGAGCTAAGTTCAAGTCCCCTAAACTTCCACAGGCAGATGTTATGCTAACCATTGTCACATCATCTGGCCGAAGCCCAGATTTCCTTAGCTCTATGAACATATCTATAGCTTCCTTGGCATGTCCTCCTTGAGCAAGACCTCCTATAATGGCATTCCAAGAACCCAATTTCCTCTCAGGATTTTGTCCGAATACTCTTTGTGCATTCATAAGATCACCAGCTTTGCAATACAAACTGATCAAACCACTCTCACAGAACTCATTCAACTCAAGCCCATGAACAATAGCAACCGAATGAAGCTGACGACCGGTGTCGATGGCAAAAACATGGCAGGTAGCCTTTAAGACAAGAGGAATTGTGTAAGAATCGGGGGAGACACCAGACCGTGACATGGCAATGAAAACCCGGAGAGCCATGTAATGGATATCGAGCCTGACATAGGATCTCATGATGCTGTTCCAATAAAACGTAAGTGGGTTCAATTCTAACAAGTGGGTTCGGATGATTTTGGCATAAATTTGGTTCAGTTGCAGCAAATTAGTGCATTCTGACAATTGGGTTGCAACTACTTTGACTGGGTCTGGATTAGAATCCGGTATTGTGGAGTGTACTGAAGATTGAACATTGGCTTGGGGTTCAAAGTGTGTGGTAGTAGTAAGATTGCGATGGAGATGACATGAAATGCAAAGAAGTTTGGCCCTTTTGGTTGTTGGTAGCCTAAATAAGACAGGCTGAAACAAGTTCATTGGTTATGAGAGATCCGTTAAGATAACCATAAAAACAGAAGAAAAACAGCGAGTGGAAAAAACTTTAAGACTCCCCCTGTGCGGCTAGCTCGTAGCACCTGTTCAAATTTTAAAATTTTCAAATTGAACTCCCAAGGAGAAGCACCGTCAAGTAAAGCTGAAGGGTCATCCAATCCTTTTCCACCGTCAAGTGAAGCTGAAGGATCATCCAATCAAGCTGAAAGAGGCTAGAAGTTAGAACAGGGTTTAAAAACAAGGAATCCGGATCCAGAATCCCAGATCGGTCCGGCCGAATCCAAAATCAGCCAGAATTGGCGGAGGGATCAAAATTTTCAAACCTTGGGCTAGAATCGCCCCTTGACCCTATGAAAGTTAAAGAATCAACCATTTCGAATCGCTTGGGAACGGTTTAACCCATCACTTGGACACCGAAAATCATTAATAATAATTAAGCCCAAAAATTACACTCTAGTCCATTGGAACATCACATAAAACAATTTTAAAAAACTTTGAAACATAAAAGGGGCGTACCCAATTGCACTGAGGCACCCCAGGGTTATAATGTACAAACCCTTCACCCGCCTCACTTTGGAGAAAGACTCTTTCTCGACTCGAGCCTGCTTCCACTAGGTCACAGTGGATCAACCTTAGTAGCTTGCTGTCGTATTGAGATCTACAAAGCAAACCCTTGAAAGCATACTTATTAATAAATAGGGCAAGAAAAAGCTACCTCCTGGCACAGGTACACGCTAGTGGGTACGGCCAATGGGAGGGCACGCTCGAGCATCATCAACAAGGGGCAATGTTTTTTTTGCACTTGCTATGTTTAGGCTTAGGTATATGCTAGGGGGGGGGGGACGGAGGGTGCACTAGCACCTCCTACTCGGTATCTCTATCCTTGGGGCAAAGAGGTCATTTCCTGTGAGAAGGAGAGGCAAGAGAACACTAGCTCCTGGCACAGGTACACGCTACTAGGTGCAACCAATGGGAGGGCACGCTCGAGCATCATCAACACGGGGCAATGTTTTTTTTGCACTTGCTGTGTGTAGGCTTAGGTATATGTTAGGGGGAGGGATGGAGGGTGCACTAGCACCTCCTACTCGGTATCTCTATCCTTGGGGCAAAGAGGTCATTTCCTGTGAGAAGGAGAGGTATAGAGCGAGAGATGCTAGTGCACCCTCCACTCCAAGGCAAGAAATATTTTTCCTTACATGATATTATGGAGAATGTTTTCTATCTGAGATTGTAGGGGCACTACCCAAAGCACCTCCATGAAAGGTGAAAAGTACCCACCCTGTTGATGCTTCCAAGTGTACTATCATTGCCCCCCCTCCCGTGCTGGTGTGATCTCTACACTCCCGGATAAAAAACATTTTCCCATTATATTATTTTAAGTCATTTTTGTAAGCCATTTACAAAGCATGCCATAAAAGCTTGGAATCTTAATCTAATCATATGATTAGCTTTCTCTATCTAGATATTCACCACATATGGGAGATGGAGTCCCTGTCAAACGTCTCTCAACTCTCCTTCATTTACAAGTAAATATCATATACCCAATGCAGTGATATATAGAGATAGGAAAAGAACATGAGTGTGAGGGGCTCTTATTTCTTTGCCTAAATACAGTTGAAGATGCCTCCGAAATAGCAATCAACATGGTGACAGACAAGGATTGTTCAGATATGTCGCATGAGCGTGGGTGGTGTTGTGAGAGATCACAAATTAGAGGACCGAGTTTTCTTCCATGCATGGTGAAGAGAGAATCTCAGGTCACATATTCACTGCTAGGCTAGTCTCTGTCGATTTGTCCTAAAACATTTTCATGAGAATAACCATTGTCAGCTGACTTGCACCGTATAGGTTACAAGAACAGACCTCGGGATTCTCCATCAGCAGCTTATCCCATGGTTTCAAAAATCAGAATCGACCTTGGAATTGGCCATGACTGATCCTGATTCAGTCTGATCAGGAGCAGCCAATTCTAGGGTTTTTGGGATAAATTCTGATCCAATCCAGTTCAGCCATCCCCAATGCCGAATTTAAAATCCTTGCCAATTCCTGGATGGAGAAAAAACACACGGCTCCAAGAGCAGAGACTTATAAAACAAAAGACAATCTCTAATTCAAATGCACAAATGAAATCAAAACCAGAGATTAATCACTTGGTATGAAAGTTCTCTACAAGTCTGTTCATTCATCTCACCTGTCCAAACACAAATGAGATATATTAACACTGATCCAATAAGAATTTAGCCCACAGGCGACAAAACATCAATCGTGCCTAAAAAGACCATCTTATTCAAATTCAACCCGCAGCCTCTATATCATTAGCTCTAGTTTGATCCTATTACAATATTCTAAGAAAAATGATCGGTAAATAACATCACCAAAAGGGATGAACTCAAACAGGGAACTTTCTCACAAGAGTCGCTTCAGGCTTCATCGAGGGCAAGAACTCCAGGAAGGGGTTTGCCCTCAAGCAGCTCCAAGCTAGCACCTCCACCGGTTGAGATGTGGCTCATCTTGTCAGCAAGTCCTGCCTGCTCCACAGCAGCAACTGAATCACCGCCTCCAATGATTGTTGTCACATCCTTTCCACCACTGAGTTCTGCCAACTTCTTAGCAATTGCCTGGATAGAAAAAGGAAAGATGTTAACTGGTGTGGCCCATTAGCCATACACAACTTGCAAGATTTAGCATAAGTGATTAATCTTAAGCTACACGTGGGGTCTGCACCGAAAGGCTTTCCATATTGTAGTTATGTGGTGTTTTATGAACATTTTTGTTCAACACACATTATCCCTCATGAGTAATGATTATTAAAATATATTATTACCAAGAATTTTGACTTGCACACACACACACACACGCCATGCCTTGAAGTGGCTTTTAGCTCATAAAAAATACACAGTTATCCTGGTAATATATTTCCATAAAATAATTTTACAACTGGGCTCCTCAAAGGGTGCAATTCTTTTGTTGGATACTTGTTGAATAAGCTGCCTATTGGAAGCGCAAAGGTATAAAAGAATAAACCATAAATAAGACGTAAAATCTCATCCACATTTAAGTTACCATCACATACCGTTGTTCCAGCAGCAAACTTCTCAAATTCAAACACCCCCATTGGTCCATTCCAGATGACTGTTTGGGTAGTGTCCAAAGCTTCACTAAATGACTTGATAGAATCAGGTCCAATGTCCAACCCCATCCAACCATCAGGGATGCCAGATGCCGGCACAACCTGCAAGCGCATTAAATAATATGTTAGGCCCCCATGTACACCGATTTCAACTACGAATACATTGAACAAATGTATACCAGTGAAGGAACAAACCTTGCTATTAGCATCGGCAGCAAATTTGTCTGCAACAACCACATCTGTGGGCAGCAAAACAGACACACCTTTGGACTTGGCCTTCTGAAGAAGTGATGTTGCCAAATCGAGCTTGTCTTCCTCCACAAGGGAGGATCCAACAGAAATTCCTTGGGCTTTGTAGAATGTGAAGATCATTCCTCCACCCAGCACAAGGATATTAACCTTCTCAAACAATGACTCGATAACCCCAATCTTGGATGACACTTTTGAGCCACCTACAATAGCAGCAAACGGCCTTTTGGGATTGGCCACGGCTCCAACAAGATAGTCAAGTTCCTAAAAACCATAGATCAGATATCATTTCCATCAACATCCAAAGCAAGATAAATGCATCAGCATCCCCATCAAATTAGGTTAAAAATAATATTCCTTCTATATTGAAGCTGCGCAAAAGCAGATAGCCAATTCATGGAACACTGGATGCGCACCCAAGCCTAACAATCAAACCAACTAAATGAACTCTAAACTACTTCCCATGCAATATTTCTCTGGGGAGCATTGCAGATTCTTCTTGACTACCTTGATCAGATATTTATAATATGCCCAAGTAAGAAGGTACCCCCATAAGAGAATCTGGGCATGTAAACACAGGGTGATAACTACCTGTCAACCATCAATGTGTACATGACTACAATCCCTAACCCAGATAATGTGCGTACACACATAATACCTGCGGACATGCGTGCGCAGAACACAAAACTCAAAATCACTTGCCTGGGACATCCTTGTAGAAAGATGATTGGGAGCATTGACAAGAGCAAATCACCATACCTTCTGCATAAGGAATCCAGCGACAGCGGGCTTCAAGTACTTTGCAACTCCCTCTGTGGAAGCATGAGCTCTGTGAGCAGTGCCAAATGCATCATTCACATATAGGTCTGCAAGAGAGGCAAGCTTCTTTGCAAACTCAGGATCATTCTTCTCTTCCTCCTTGTAGAACCTAACATTCTCCAGGAGGAGAACACCACCATCTGGGATGGCCGCCACCAACTTCTCAACTTCCTCACCAATACAATCATTAGCCATCTCCACCTAATCAGAGGAGGTGCGTCGAGTAAGAAAATGGACACTCATCTCAGATAGAATATGCGAGCTAGCAAAATTAAATGTTGAGTCAAACCTTGACTCCCAAGAGCTCAGAGAGTCTAGGAACGAGAGGCTTCAAGCTGTATTTGGGTGTGACACCCTTGGGACGTCCCTGAAAACCAGAATTCAGATAAAGTGCCCTAAGTATCCACGTACAACGGAAAAAAAAAGGGTAAACATGAACAATGTCCAGTCCATACAATTTACCAAAAAGAGTGAAGAAATATCGAGTTTAACAAATGATTCAGGTATAAGTTTACATCTCAAATATTTATCATTCCGTCAGATTTTTATCAGAATAGAAGAATGTAACCATAAAAGAACATAAAAGTACATAAAAGTAAGGTGAAACTAACCAACCCAATGCAACTTAGAAAATAAGATAACCATAAAATGAACAGAAACAGTATGCTGATGCGCAACACCCCCCTCAAAAACCGCAAGTCACAAAGTTGAATGGAAAAAAGTTTAAGATCTTAAAAAGAAGAAAACAATCAAATATTAGAAGATCCCATGACTAAGGAATGAAGAAGAAATGCTTCAGATGATAAAGTCTGCAATAGAAGGTAGAAAACTAAAAGTTTTCCTTTTAAATTGATCTATTCTGTCATTCACACAAAAATATCAAAACTAAGAACAATCTCATCCCCAATCGAAAGAAAAATATCAATAAATCATGTTATTGCAAATATACGATTAGTAACCATTTCATCATACGCAGAAATCATTTGATCCATTGTAGGGAACAGACATAAAATATAGGCTCAAATCCAGCAACAGATCCCAAAAGGAATTGAAGACAAATAACTAAAAAATAAAATCCCAAGTCAAAATAATGAAGAAATAAATCGAAAGACAAATCTAACTCAACTTCCATGAAAAATATAACTATTGACACTACTAGAAAGAAAATAATAAGAAGCAATAAACAGATCAACAATTTAATAAAAAGAAACCCACCCCCACCCCCCCCACCAAAAAAAAAAGAGAGCTTGCTTACCAAATGGCTTGAAAGGATAACCTTGGCACCATGACCCATCAAGTACTTGATCGTGGGAACAGCAGCCCTAACCCTGGTATCATCGGTGATATTCAAGTTATCATCCAAAGGGACATTCAGATCGACCCTAACGAAGACCCTATTCCCCTTCAAATCAGCCTCCTTCAGAGAACCCACACTCTTCTTGGTCGCCATTAGAGATCTGCAGAACAGAGGATCATAAGATCAAAACAGACCAATAAAAAGAAAACAAAAACAAACGATGAATCTGATTCATAAGACAAGCGATCGAAAGGTTCAAACTCACAAATATGAAAACGAGATCGAAAAGAGAGAGAGTGGGAATTTTTTTGTAGCTTCTCGAAGCGATGTGGAGAACTACAGACTATGAGGGACAGTCAAAATGACAGTACTAATAAGGAGGGAGAAGGGCGGCCGTTGAGTGTCAGGCTGCTAAGATACGCATATTGCGTAATTCGCAACTTCGCATATACCCTTTTTTGGTGCTTCGTTGTAGTGGGCTGTGGGCCTTTGCCCATTCGGTGTTTACTATTCGACCCTCGAAAGTATCAACTATCGACGACGACATAGAAAACGGTGGGCTCATGACGACTTTGACCTTACCATGGGCAAAACCTGTGTCAATTTCGAACCGAAACTGAAAACTAGAACGGAAATTAGCCATTTAAACCTGAATCGATTTGAACTTGTAAATTAAGTCATACACTCACGGATCAGTTCGGAAACTTGATAAAGGCAAAGTGAGGGTATATTTTTAACAAATGAACAATCAAAGATTGATTCTTGATGGTAAAGCATCAAGAATACATTTCCAAAGGAAAACCATCTGTTTTTTTTTTTTTTTTTTGGGTACAGTCCAAAGGATAAAAACCGTAGAAATACCTTAAAATAACGTCGAATCATAGATCAAAGTATCAATTATCAATTGATATGTATTATTATTGACGGTATCAATATCAATATCAATATCGATTAGAATTATCAATCAAAAAGTAGAATTTTTAAATTTACACCTCATATGGGGCGATACAACCACCAATACCAATATTTGTAAACCTGGGTTGAATAGGGAGTTGCCGCACATTGGTCCCAAGGAAAAAAATACATGTGATCCCTCGTTCTCTTTGGAGTCGAGACAAAATGTTTATTCAAAGATAATAAAATAATGATTTTATTTTTTAAAAAGAAAAAAAAAAAAACATACTTAATACACGAGACTTCCACCATTGCAAGGATTTGGAGAAAGTCATAACATTTTCAATCTTATCCACCGCTTGCCCTAGAAGAGTATACTTTTCAAAATAGAGTTCGCAAAATCTGTTGGAAAGGAAGACACAAGAAAGGGTAGTCGTCACGATCACGGTGTCAAAGCTTGTGGTCATGATGAGTATTATTCAAGTGCTTAAAAATATTATTCTAGAAGCTATGGGGGAAAAGGAAAGGAGTGATTGGCAGTTGGCACGATTCTATCAAACTTTGGACCATTGCCGTAGGTGGAGAATCTTGTAAGAACCTAGTACAATCAAAGCAAGCCTGAGAAGCCCAGAAACTTAATCCGACTTGCTCCTCCATTGAAGACAGGAAGGATTCCTAACAGGCATCTACCCATAAGCTTGTTTATCTTCCTCCTACAGCCTCACTGGGGTTTTAGCTGGATGACTATCATTTTGTAGAAAGTGTTCTTTATGTTCTCAGACTGTTATGGTTCTTTCTTCTTGAATAACAAATTCCAGATAAACTATAAAGAATAAAGCCAATGGTTTATCTTGAATCTCTTCCTATTATAATCAGTCCGAAAAAGGACTAGGAATAGTAGAATTGAACTAGGATTTCCAGGGCTGGTTTGCCTTTACCTTGAGAAAATTGTGACTGTTAATGTAAGATTAGATACATTTAACAACCCATGGCTTTGGAATTCTTCTTTGAGAAATCAACCATGTCATGTAACCAGGTGGATCAGTTCATGACCAGTCAGTAACTCATGACTCACTCACACAGCAAACTTGAGAAATGACCACAATACAGATTCTGTGGGGGGCAGTGCCTGCCGTATGAAAATATAACATGTAAGAAGCTTATTTTTTTTAGGTAGAAGTAAGTAGCTCATTTTACTTCGGTCATTTGAAGTCCAACTCATACTTATATATTGCAGATCACTAAAAAAAGGCATACTCAGTGTAGGGTCCCATTATTGGGGGGGTTTAGGGAGGGTCATAATGTATGCACAGCTTAACCTCCGCTTTGTGTAGAGGTTGTTTCTTAACTCAAACCTGTGATCGCTAATTCATGATTAAGGAAAAGAAAAAAGAAAATATTTTAATAGATACAACAACAGTTCAACCCCATTCAACCTTACTCCTCTGAAGGTAAGAAATATTGCAGTCTCCAAATCAGATTATTGGAATTTGACAGATCATTTCATGCTATATTTCTTTTTGTTATAGTTATTTTTGGAATTAGCATATCTTCTGGCCAGGCTCATTGAGGAGCATATCACTTTGACATCCTCCCTTTTTTTTTTTCAAACCAGGGCCGGGCGTTCAATATCAACTGTGGTACTCACCCAAGCTAAGAAGACGAGTACCAAAAAAGTTTTAGGAACAGAAACATTAGCTATATAGATAACGAATAGATCACAATTATAGAACAATGGTAGCGCAGTCTGATACAATTTTCAGTTCTTGACTGTATCAAAGATATGCCACAATCTGAAACCCTGTACACAACAATTTTGTTGCCACCTGCTGATCTCAGATAGAATTTGAAGGCATATGTTGATGCTGCAGAATGGACTCATCAGTTTGCTGGGTGCATACTTTCTTTGTTAATCAAAAAGTAGAAATAAGGCCATCATAAATTTCTTTCGGTGGCGTATATTTTTGGTAACAGCCATATGCATTCAGATGCTTGAGCAAACCAAAATGAAACAATTTCCTTCCAGGTGACAATGATGAAACATCAATCAATGAGAACATGCTCAGGTCCTCGTATGACAAGGCATATTTTGTGTTCTACCATGTTTGCCAAACTAATCCAACTTGGAAGCACAAAGCTCAACTTCAGTTCAGATACACAGGTACCACTTGAAACCAGAGAACTATGATCATTTTTGGCAGAAGGTAAAGAAATAAAGTATCAAAGTCCAGTGGTTAGACTCAAAGAATCAACAACATGGAAAAAGCAAAATCTAAAAGAGACCTTTTATTAAAAGCAATGCCGAACAATCTACAACATTAGCTCATATGTTCCTATGACATTCCACTTCTGTTGTACAACGTACAAATCAAAGCAAAAGCCATGTCAATGGAGAAACAATAACAAATAAACTTGCCTCAGACAGCTACAGGTGTGGCTTCATCGAGCGCAAGAACTCCAGGAAGCTCTTTGCCTTCCAACAATTCCAAACTGGCACCACCACCTGTCGAGATGTGGCTCATCACATTTGCAACTCCCACTTTCTCAACTGCTGCAACAGAATCTCCACCTCCTATGATTGTAGTCACTCCCTTTGCACTAAGCTCTGCTAGCTTCTTTGCAATTGCCTATGACCAGAGTTGCCATATCAATCCATTAATTTCATTTACGAAAATAAATAAAAAAAATAATTCAAACGTTTAAATATGTTCACTACCGAAACAACATTGGAAATGACAATATACACAAGTAGCTATATTTTACATGCATATGGTTCTCATAAACGGAGTTAAAAGAGCAATACTGCATACCACTGTTCCAACAGCAAACTTGTCAAACTCAAAGACTCCCATTGGTCCATTCCAGATAACGGTTTTGGTGGTATCCAAGGCTTCATTGAATGTCTTAACTGACTCAGGTCCAATATCCAATCCCATCCAACCATCAGGAATGCCAGATGCTGGAACAACCTGCACAATCCAATGAGAACTCTTTTACTTTCTCAGAGGCCCCACTATGATATATTGAAAATTAGCTAGATACAAGAGATAGATTTCCTAGCATAAAATAGTTATCAATTCATTTTCAGTCAGCAGAACACTTTGTTCACACAAAGTTTCATCTCTAAGGCCAAACATTTATGGGGGATTGAGGAGCAAACCTTGCTGTTTGCATCAGGAGCGAACTTGTCTGCAATAACCACGTCACTTGGTAACAAAAGAGAAACCCCCTTTGACTTGGCCTTCTTGAGAAGTGATGTTGCAAGGTCTAGCTTGTCTTCCTCCACAAGAGATGCACCCACTGAAAGACCTTGTGCCTTGTAGAAAGTAAAGATCATTCCTCCACCAAGAAGGAGAATATCACATTTCTCTAGTAGTGATTCAATCACCCCAATTTTGGATGACACCTTTGAACCCCCAACTATGGCAGCAAATGGTCTTTTTGGGTTTGAAACTGCTCCAACAAGATAGTCAAGTTCCTAAAACAGGAATGAGATAAGTTAAAACTATTAAGGTATGTGGCGCAAGAATTATCATGAAGAAGTGATCATAACACTGATCATTCTATGCCTGAAACTCTTGAATGGCAGGTCCCAGTCACCTGGCTACACGATGTGTGTGGCACAGGAAGGGAAAATTTCTTCCATCCTCCAATCTCAAATTGGGAATTCCTTAGTGATTTTGTGAATGAAGAAGCACCCAAATCTCACCTTTTGCAAGAGGAAACCAGCAACAGAAGGCTTCAAGAACTTGGTAACTCCCTCTGTTGATGCATGAGCTCTGTGAGCAGTCCCGAATGCATCATTCACATAGAGGTCGGCAAGTGATGCAAGCTTCTTCGCAAACTCCGGGTCATTTTTCTCCTCCTCCTTGTAGAACCTCACATTCTCAAGAAGAAGAACGCTACCTTCAGGAAGTGCAGCCACCGTCTTCTCAACCACTGGACCGATACAATCATCAGCCTTCTCAACCTGTTCAGTTTCCAGATGGAAAGTGAAGAAAGAAAGACTAAATCTCAGCTTCCAAATACAAGATCTAACACAATTGAGACACTTACTAAAGGCAAGAAGAAGGAATCATACTTTGACACCAAGGAGCTCAGATAGCCTAGGCACAAGAGGACTCAAGCTGTATTTTGGGGTTACACCCTTTGGTCTCCCCTGATATCCAAGAGAACAAACAAGACTTCAGCTGCAACAGTGACAGAAATGAAACCATGTAGCAAAACAAGCATAAAAGGCCGAACTTTTCAGCAACTAGGTATTACAAATTTTTTATTTTGATTCTTAGATCCAAATTATCCAGTCCTCTTAAAATTATGGGAAGTAGCAGGAAAACAGTGTCGAGATGAGCAAATTTGGTAATCTGGTTACAACCACAATTGCTAAATTACAACCTATGGTCAACAATTATAAAGTTCAAAACCATAAGAGAGAAATCCATGGCAATCTGGCCAAAACGTAGCGCAAGGGTACCAAAACCAACTAACTCCGACGAGTTCAAAACCACAAAACAGTATTTCACAAAATTAATTCAGAGAAATTAGTAAAGCAGTAGCCAAAAGAACGAAGACACCATGAAAAAACCAAATCCAGACAAAGATAAAATGAAACTCAAGTCAAATAGAATGTGAAGAAAGCAAAGAATTACTCACCAGATGACTGGAGAGAATGACCTTAGCCCCATTTCCGATCAAATGCTTAATCGTAGGGACAGCAGCCCGAATCCTGGTGTCATCAGTAATGTTTTGGTTATCATCCAAAGGAACATTCAAATCAGCCCTCACGAAGACCTTCTTCCCCTTCAAATCGGCAGCCGTGAGATCTCCAACGCTCTTCTTTGCCATCGAAACAACACCTCTAACGCCCTTCCCATTGGTTCCCACAGCTCGAATTTTGGCTGCAACGTGGAGGGCAAGTAAAGGCTCCACAGCGACACCAGAGAATCCGAGTCTGCGAAGTGGGGCTCGGAGGCCGAGACTCTGGAGGCGACGAGAGGACAGAGATGCTGCAACTTGGAACGATGAACGGCTGCGAGAGGTTGAGGAAGTAGAGGAAGGAAGGAGAGACAGTGAGGTGGGTGATGTTGCAGAAGCCATTGTTAAAGATCAGAAGGAAGGATTAGCGATTAAGTAGAGACGAGTGTGAGGGGAGAAGAAAGTTTTGTTTTTTCCGACTATCTCTGCTCTGTTGTGCTCTTGTTTTTTCAGTTGAGAGAGAGATTGAGGTGTGGAACCTTTGATGGGTTTCTGTGGACGTGAGAGTATTGATTAGATTGACGAAGGAGGATTCTCTTATCGTTGAGGAGAGGTCCAGACTCTCAGATGTTCGATGTTCTCCATGCTTGGGCTATTCTCTTTTCCCCATAAACTCTTTCATTGGTGGATTTACAGTCACAATTTCTTCCATTTTAATTGAATACTTTTCTCTCTCTTCCGTTAGGATATTATTTATTTATTTATTTATTAATTTTTAAAGAATGTAAAACCGTAAAAAGGAGATTGCCTAGTCAAAAACTCAAATCTCTTTGAAAATGGAAATACCAAGGGCTATGTCAGTATTATATAACAGATAACAAAAATCTTATATATTGGAAAAAAGTTTTCTTGATTGAGGATTAATGGAATTACTTACATGAAGCTTTAACTTTTGAATGAAACCTTGCCGAATTACCTTTTTCCTTGTCTTCTGGTTGAATCTGAGGTAAGGGGCCCTAGTTGGCTCAAGAATTGGCTTGCTCAGTTCACTATTTTCTCTATACGATGCAGTTTTGTTGGTTTAGGGAGATGGGGCTATCACCGTAGAAGTGAATATTTGAGCTACCAAGTTCTGAGAATGACCAGTTTGTGAAGGAAAAGAAGAAAAGAAAAGCCAATGGTTAAAAACATCTCCAATGCGGGTCTCAGGACCTGTGAAATCCGAACCATACTAGGTTATGGCCTCTCTTTTTGGTTTAGGGCAAAGCTGAATTACAATTATCCAGATCATCCCATGGATGGGCTACTCTTTCATTAGTTGTAGTCAGCAGCTTCATGAGTAGGTCGGTATGAGATTGGTAATTGCAATGGAACATGCCTAGTTTGGGGCTAAAGTCCATCAATTTTATGATCCACGCATGGAAGGCAAACATTGATTAAATACAAAACATAATTCTTCCCTAAGAATGAAAATAATAATGCTTCCAAAAGGTTACAGAGGGGGATCTGTTCCCAGATGAAAAAAAAAAAAGTTTTGATGCAACTGCTGCTGTTCATTTTAAGAAGGCATAAATGATGAGTTGAGTTTTGTATGCATGCACTTGAATGGCCAAAAGATGTTGCAGTGCTACAGAAGGAAGCAGCTTTTACTTCTTCACAATGCTTACTCATTGCTCCTGTTAAGAAGCAATGAAAAAATGGCTGCTAATGAAAGGAAGAAAAGAAAGTCTCTAAATTTGATCATTTTAAGTGATACAAATTGAATGAAGTAACGTTAAAAGACAAAATCGCTCCATTATGACCTGGTGGTCGTGGGTTTGAAGTGGGAAACAGCCTCTCTACGAAGCGGGGGTAAGGCTGTGCACATATCTGCCCCTCCCCAGATCCCAGTGGCAGGAGCTTCGTGCACTGGGTGGGCCACTTTAAAAATTAAACATGAGTCCAATACTGCAGAATTACATACCCTTCCACCAAAGAGAGCAGCAGTTCACAGATATCAGACTTCCAAGATCAAGTCCAACGTCTACCCATGACAGACAGCTGAACTCCCTCCAGTTTTGTGGGCTATGCATTCTGTCTTTTCCTGTCTCAAGGCACAATTAGCCAATTATCTCTCCTGAATTCACTAAGGGCCACCAACTTGGTCACTGAATTTGTGAAGCCATGGAATCAAGGGAACCGATAGCAGAATCAGTTAGTTTCCCACTGTTTTCATCCACTTATCTTGTTGCTAAGGAGTTATTCCTGGTACATGAGGAACACGTGGCTTAGGCATTTTTGTTTTCTCGACCAACACAGCTTGGGTCAGGAGGACCACCCCCGCAACTGAGGCTGCATTTTGAAGTGCACATCTTGAAACTCGACATGGATCAATGATGCCCGCATCAAGAAGATCTTCGTATTTGTCTGTCATTGCATTGTACCCAATATGCCATTCAGAAGCCCGGAGCTTCTCTACAACAACCGATCCTTCAACTCCAGCATTTCTTGCGATTGATGATGCTGGGACAAGAAGTGCCTGAAAATCGCCATATACGGAATTTAGTCTCCATAATAAAATAAGGGCATTTACAACCTTTCTTTCAATAAATATTGATTACAAAAGTACAATAATTCGAGTACAACAAAATAGTTGGAGGGAGAGAGAGTGCCCCCACATGAAATTTGAACCCTAAGAAACAGTAAAAACACAATCTTTCAAAAAACTTTTTAATCAATAGAAACAAGTGGGGTTTTAG
>NC_056560.1:4318302-4340236 GCF_013358625.1 Macadamia integrifolia | reverse complement strand
GGGGAGGCGGGGGGGAGAGGAATACCTATTCATACTGGCTCTGTCCAGTTCTTAGAAAGGCCTCATGAAATATGATCCACAAAAGGGGAAAATAAAACAAAATAAAAAGTGGTAAAATGGAAAAGAAGAAAAATCTTTTACAAAGGCTTGTTTCGTATCCATGACCATGATATTCAGTAGCCATTAAGCAATACTTCCTACTCTTTGTCTATGCGGTCATATGATAAGACTTCCCTTATGCAACTTCAAACCTGTTATAGCAAACAACAAATACGAAAATAAACCAAGACAGATCCACACAACATAGAGATTTAACGAGGTTCACACACCGATGTGGTGTGCAATGTCCTCGGGCGAAGAAGAAACTTTGTAGAAGAGAGATTGCACCCAAACAGTGGTGAGAAAACTCGCTCGGAAACCCTAGCTTGAAAAACCCCCATAAATTACAATGAGTTGCTCAACAAGACGATAGTACATTATATACTCCTCAAAGTCGCGGGTTGATCCATCAAGTGACGGTCGATCGGGTCGAACCATACCACGTAACCCCGCCCCCGCACCCCCATACAAGATTAGTGCTGGGCTGCGGGCTTGGGCCCATCGGCCCAACGCCTCTGCTTCAATCACAGATCTCAGAAAACTTCCCATTCAGGTCGCCAACAAAATATGTCGGAGCGGATCATTTTACAAATGAGTCAAGAATTCAAGACAAGCTTAAAAAAACCCCTTCTAAAGATCTTTTTCTGAAACAAAATTCACCATCTATAGCATGGCAACCACATACAGCAGAAGTGGTAAAAGGCAACAATAGGTAATCACACACTCAAGAGATGGGTCTGATGTCTCTGATCCAAGGTATCTCCAACACTCAAGTAATAGCCCAAACTGATTATTCTAACCATCAGGCCAATTCTGTTGGTTTCAAATTGTGATGGGATTGTGGGTATCCCTACATGAATGTGATGCGTGAGAAAAACCAAGTCCTTTTTCTGAATGTTAAGGTATTGAGGATTGTAGCTCTCCTCTCATACTATCCAACTCCAATCCTTAATTCTCCCTCTGTACAGGATTGCACACAATATTCATCCAAAATTTATTATTTTTTATTATTCATCCAAAAAAAATGGATTGTACACAATAGAGTTTGATTTTTGGAGCTGTGAAGTGACACAACTAGGCTTGGAGAGAGGATTAGTTCAGAAATCCCTGCTTTTGCACAATGCATCTAGTGAGGTTCCCATGGCCATGTATATAGAAAATAAAATGGTTGTTGGTGTCATTTGAGAAAACATGTTATGAATTCATATCCATCTGTATCAAACCACCAGGATTTGTCCCAGGGTCAAACTTTCCTGGTTTGAATAATGATTGAATCGATATATCTATGTCTTTCTCAAATGAGATGGGAACATATAGAAGTTAAGAGACCTTTAAAACTGTTCCCAATAGATTGTTATGCCTGATAACAACTAAAGAACTAATAAAACAACTAAAGTAAATGAAAGATCTTCACTGAACAAAGTGAAAGGAAAAAAAGGTACCTTTGCAACAATGTCAGCACCAATCTTCTCTTCTGGATCTTCAATCAAATCTTTTATCACAGGAATTTGCTCTGAGAGATGTACGTAGGTTGCTCCACCACCAGGTGCTATGCCTTCATCCATGGCAGCAAATGTGGCATTCTTTGCATCCTCAATTCTCAGCTTCCGATCTTCAAGTTCAGTCTCAGTATGTGCTCCCACCTAAGTCCCACACATATTTCATAACAATCACATCAATATCTCGAGAATAAAGGAGCTGGGAGCTAGGGTGATTCTTTTCATCATTCAAGGGTGTGACATTCTTAATAAATACAAATAATCAGTAGACAAGCAATTCAAATAAGTATTACACATCTTTCATTTATCCAAGGATTTGGAGAAGATCAGCCAACGAAAAATAACAGAGGATAGAGAATTCAAGCGAAGGGGTTCTCTGAACCAAACAGCAATTCTTACTTCCTCTCACATAAGGTTAAATTAATTAAAAAAAATTGTGTGAGAGGGCGTCGGAAACACTTTTTGGTGCAGGGACACTTTTCCCAAAATCCAATTAGGCCCTGTTCGTTTTGTTCCAAAATTTCCCCGCAATGATGTTTTAAATGAAAATTTTACACCACTTTCTGATGTCTTTTTTGCATTTATGTCAACAAAAACAGAAGGGGGGGGGGGGGAACCTATTTTACAGGAAAATTTCCTTTTCCGCCTTTTACATGGAGACATTAAAAAAAAAAAAAAAAAAAAAAAAAGCCTTGTTTTTAAGCATAAAAGGATAACTTACTACAATGAAAACCAATGTAACAAATCACTGAAAATTTATTTTATCTTAAGTTAATTAAATTATGATCTACTTAGACCATATTTATTAAATTTTCTGTTGTCTACAAAAAACCTAGTTTTATCATAATTCTGATTGCTATTACCATTTCTCTAAATAATTCTCAATTATTATTCTTTAACTTTTTTGGTTATTTAATCTGTTTATTGCATCTGAAGTCTGAACTAAAATTTCAGATTTTGGGGCATCTAAAAAAAAATTAATTAATTAAAAAAAAAAATCTTTTGAAGTGCATCTGACACCTGTTCTTATGTGACATGCAGCAACCAGTTACAATAAGTGGCCTCAGGATGGCAGCAAAAAGTGTATCCAGTGAAGCTAAATTCTTGAGCTTAATTTCCTTGAAAACTATTGCAACCAGAGGTTAGTCTGTGCCAAATAAAAGAAATTTAATATTGTATAAGAATTTTGTACTTTGATTACAGCCACACCACTGGAGAGTTTCGCAATTCTTTCAGAGAGCTTCCTTGACAGGTACGCACTATCAGTGTTAGCAAGGTCTTTCTTTATCTGTGAGATTCGTGCCTGAATTTCAGCTTTAGTGCTAGGGTGAGCCACAATGGTTGTTGAACTACTTGAAATAGTTATCTTTTGTGCAACACCAAGCTGGTCAGAGGTTGCTTCTTCAAGAGTCAAGCCCAAGTCTCCGGCAAGAAAATCAGCCCCTGTTTTTATTGCTGATGTTAGTGCAGAAAACAAGCAGGGATTGGGATTGGGATTGGGATTGAAATAGTAGAGAAGTAACTTCAGACATATCATAGGGTATACACATCCATGAGGTAGCATCCTTGATTCTCATCTTAGACATGTGATCTTTCCCCTATGATTTCAGTATCTATAAAAATCAATACAAGTTATCTATACCCATGTAGAGAAGATGCCCCAAGCAACAGTTAACAACAATAATAGTAGAATAACAACTGGAAGAAAAAAATAAAATAAAAAATTCCTTCTGGAATCTCAACTCGTCATTACATTATCAACTCACAGATGCATTACATGTTTACAACTCTCCTGTGATGGAAATTTATAAGTTTAAAATCTTTAAAAAATCAGAAATTAAATAAAAAAAGAAAGCAATGTAATACCAGTCATCCCCCTTTATTTATTCCTAACTTGACAGAACCTTGACCTCAAACAAAATAAAGTAAAATTTCTAACTAATTCAGCTTGCATACAGGATTACACTCAAGGGAAAAAAAATGATTGCACCTGTATTGGGTCCCATCCTCTATATTTGTATTCAACTTCTGGGCACCAGCACTTTGCCATGTGGGAAAAATAAATCCCTCTCTCGTTGTGTTTCACCTCAGTAGTCAATATTTTGAAGTATGGGCAAAATTAAACTGCATGGTGAACCAAATAGTTGAATTACCCCCCACCATTTGGCAAGGAACCCATCTAGAGGATCTATATAATGATCCTCCATTCATGTAACTCAAATCAAGGGGCCACCCACAATAGAAAGGCATGTAGTGCACCCATAAAATTCTCTCCATAAGTTAATCAAGGGAGATTCTCCTGCAGTCTTAGTTTTCAACACAGAGACAAATTATCTGTTAGCGAGGGTTTTAATAGAAATTTTGAAGTAGTCTCTAAAGTACTCCTGAGGTGTGATTAATTGGGAGAAAGGGACATTCACTGCTGTCCTAAAACAGTCCAATAAAGACATCAAAATTGATTCTGAAACATCCAGACCTATCCACTAGGAGTTCCTTCTAGAACCAGTAAACCAAAATAACATTTTTAAGTCAGCCTTTAAAATGAAACAACTGAAGTTAACCCTAGAATCCTTTCCATGAAGGCCTATTTTGGATCAGCCATCTTCCATTAATTTTCTGACAAAAATCTTTTAAGTCTCTGACTTTCAGGATAGTCCCTTGAGTACACCTTATTCTAGTCCTTAACTACCCTAACACGCAACCACCTCAACATCTGAAGAATGAAGAACCTAAATTCCAACTTCTCTCCTCCTAATAGTGCCTCTCCAAACATCATTCTGTAGATTTCAGTGTGAGATCCTGTCCAGAAACTATTACCCAATTAACATCCTTAAACATAGAGTTAATCATAGTTCTAAATTTCAGTCGAAACTTCGACCGAATTTTCCCAGTTTCGCTATGGGTCAAATTGAAAATGTTACCGATTTTGACGATATTTCCTTCGTTTTGCATGGTTTGACCAAAATGGTTGAAAACATAATATGTTTCCCAAATTTCAACAATAGGACACTGGTTTTGTGGGTTCTTGGTAGAAAGACCCCATTTGGCCACAGAACTTCAATTTTGGCCCAATTTCTTGCAAGCTTCTTCCATTTCTTGCATTATTAAGCAAGATCAAGCTAGAGGACTTGATGGAGCTTAAAGGTAAGCCCTCTTTTTCCCCAAATGCATTTTTTTTTTTTTTGTACAATGTGTAAACATAGTAGAGTTCTTTCAATTTTATATAAGTTAGATAGAATGGCCATCATTATCCAGTCTTAGTGAGCCATTCTCTAGGTTGGGTTTGGTCATAGTTGGCATTGATGGACTCTCAAAACAATTGGCCCATGTCATTAGACTCATATGTGTTGCATTTAGAGGATCGGCAATGCAGCTCGTGGATTGGAGCCGCCTAGAAGCTCCTCCTAGAATTGACTGGTGACTGTTGTATTTCTATCATCTTACATGATTGCTTTTCCCAATTTTAAAATATATTTGATTGTTTCAACAGATTATTTACATTTCTAGTATGTAAGTTATATGTAACAAATTGACAAGGGTAATATACAACATCATTCAACGTAAACTAGAAAACTTGGGTCAACACCAAAAATAGGTTGAACCAAAAAAAAAAGAGTTTATGGGGCTCAAAACCAAGG
Source organism: Macadamia integrifolia (assembly GCF_013358625.1). NCBI lineage: Eukaryota > Viridiplantae > Streptophyta > Magnoliopsida > Proteales > Proteaceae > Macadamia > Macadamia integrifolia. The sequence continues at coordinate 4,335,000 of NC_056560.1, read as the reverse complement.
TTTCAAGTAAGCCCAAAAATAGTACCTGGTTTCGACCAGGTTTTGCAGGGTTCAGCCCATATTTCGATTTGGAGCAGAGTTGAAACCTGCCTCGAGATCAAAATTCTTATCCTTGGTGCTAATCGATAGTTACAATCAAGCAAAATTCCCATTACCTGATCTTTGAATTACAACCTTAGCTATCCTACATCACAAAATAGCATAGAATTTCCACTATACACACAATAACAAACAGTCCAGGGGGAGAAAAGAGATGAAAACTGCCGAATGATTAAGATCATTCACTTTGTGAAAAATCTGAACAACTGAGTGCAGTTTCCCAAGTATAATGATAGAAGCATGTAAATTTACCTGTCATAAGAGCAATATCTTGCAGAATAGCTTTCTTTCCTTCTCCAAATCCTGGACATTTCACAGCAGCAACATTGACCATACCTCGCAACTTGTTCATAACCAATGTTTCCAGAACTTCCATTGAGATATCCTCAGCAATAATTAATAGTGGAACACTGAGCTGAGTTGTTTTCTCTAGTAAAGAAATTATCTCTTTGATTCTTGAAATTTTTTGATCAGTTACTAGAACCCTAGCATTCTCAAACTCAACAATTGATTTATCCTGGTTTGTAATAAACTGGGGAGACATGTAACCCTTGTCAATCTGTACAGAGAGAATGGAATTAACAAATTTGAAAATTTGAGGAAGAAAAAAGCAATTCAACTATTAGATATCATTGCCAGCACACCACAAGTATGAGAAGGATGGTCTACAAACACCATGACAGTATATGCAGCACATATATGGCAGTGGAACTGACAAAACAATGCGTCTCACAAAGAAGATCATTGAATGATGGATACAAATAAGTCAAGCTATACATTCCTCTGAATGCCACCCATAAAACATAATCAATGATTGAAAAAGTTTTCAATAGATGATCAGCTAGTTAGTAAAATTCTAGCTGAAAAGAAAAACAAACCAGTTATACAACCCTGCATGTCCCACAAGCACCGTTAAAATGTTTACCAACTGTTACTTGGATATCTTCTTCAGTTATGTCATGTATAAAGTTTTCAAACAAGATCCAGAAAATTACTTTCATTCCTTCTTCAACTATAACGGTAGTTTCACAAGATGAGGATGATTCAATGGAGATTACTCCATCAGGTCCAATCTTGTCTATAGCATCAGCTATTAAGTTCCCAATGAAGTCATCATTTCCAGCAGATATTGAGGCCACAGCTGAAAGAAGAAGAAAAAGAAGACAAAATCAATACTTTCTTCAACTAAAATAACACAATTCAGGAAAGGGAGAAGAGGGGGGAGGGGGGAAAGAGGAAACATATATAAAGGGAAGCTCGACCTTTGATATCCTCCATCCCCTTTATAGGGATGCATTTAGTCTTCAGGACCTTGACCAGTTCCTTCACAGTTTTATCAATTCCTTTCTTCAGAGAAACAGGGCTAGCCCCAGAAGCAACAGCCAATAGACCAGACTTGATCATTTCTCGAGCCAATATGATTGCAGTTGTTGTACCATCACCTGCTGTATCATTTGTCTTTTGTGCAACCTGTAGTTATGGCAGTTTACATTTACAAAACTAACTTATTTACAACACAGAGTATACACACAGAAAATATAGAAACTAAGCACAAGGTAGACACACATTACCTCTTGAATAAGCATTGCTCCTATATTCTCAATTGCATCCGGAAGCTCAATACTCTGAGCAACTGTTACCCCATCATTAACTACTTTTACAGATCCAGGCTCATCTAGAACAACATTAAGTCCTGACAGAAGTAGCATTCAGAGAGGACTCTTTTTCAAACTTAAGTGAATCCAGATACCAATGCATGCTAAAACAACAGATTATATAGCATTCATTTACCTAAGGAAAACAATTGATAGTACTGTTCTCTACCAAAACTTTATTTAAAGACCCATTTGGACTAAGTAGAAAGCCATACTAGATGAAGTCCCCATCCCTCATAAACATCAACCTATGCATTTGCCATAAGTATAAATATAAGAATGTTATGTAAGTAATAGTATAACTATCAGATGACACAGTTAATTATAATTGGAACCATATTAGAACAACATCAAATAAATAACAAGCCAATAACTTATCCAACAAGCAGTTGGTAATTAAAGAAACTTGGTTAAAAGTGCAACACAACCTAGTGAACTTACATAGTAAGCTAAACCTACACCTGAACAAAATATGTAAAAGAAGAAAAATGACACATGCCGGTGGTAAGAACCTTTTCCCACATGCCTACTCAAAATAGATGGGGCCCAAATTTTGTGAACAGATAGATACCTAGGTCCCTGCTTGCATGATAAGTTTCAGCCCCATTGGAGTTTGCCACGTGGGGAAATAGGGCTCTGGAAGATTGCACAGCAATGGGTGGAGTGCTGTAGGCATGTACGGACATACACAGGGATACATAGGCATAGATGGGCATAGATGGGAGGGTATTTAATTGAATTTTAGTATGAAATTTGAGACGTGGGCCAATCCAAACCATGACCTCTCCATCCAACGGTTGGAATAACCACACCAGCTGTCCACATGGCAAAAGAATAATGGGTGTGTGGGAATGAATTCCTACCATTGGTGTTGTAGGAACCATTATCCCTTCCATACGACGACAACAACAACAACAACTCAACCATTATCCTTTCTATATGGTATATTAGTACTTCTAACAAAATTTCCAAATATAAAGATGCTGCATACCCTTGAATCAGTCAAACACAAGGTTCTAAATCTCAGTTTCAAGGATGGTTTCGACCTTGACCAAAACCAAGATTTCCCAGGTTTTGATTGAAACCTGGTATTTTTTTGGACCAAACTTGAAATGTCATGGGCTGGTTGCAACTGGCTGAAACTACCGAAACTTGTCCAAACTTCGGAATTTTTTTTTTTTTTTAATCTAAACTGGTTGAAACTTGGTACGATCTAGTAAAGACCTTAAGTTTCATCTCGGTTTCGAACAAAACTGCAAGTTTCAACCAAGCTTTAGTCAGACTTGTGTCTATGTCAGATTACAATGCCCGCATCCAAGGTTCTCATATCGATAAGGCTACTTGTTAAAGAAAAAAGTGTTTTTGTTCAAACATCTCACCAATGGCTTGAAGGTTTAAGAGGGGGGGGGGGTTTGAAATCATGCCTAGTATAATCTTCTTAAAATAATGTACCAATTTGGATGAGTTTTAAACCCAATCCCACTGAGAAGTGAGAACTCAATTTGGGCCCAGACCACCACTTTACCCTATCAAATCCATAACGTGTCACCAATTAGGTTGAAGAAGAAGAAGAGAATCTATGCTGCCCTATCCCATCAGAAGGAGGGCTAGTTACCAATTTAATTTGTCAAAGGCCACCTTTTTGTATAAATATAGCACCTACTATTCCCTCACCTGATGGATCCTGATTCCCCAGTTAACAGTAAAAGTAAAGTTTCAACCTTTATTTCATCGTGTTCAATTTCTATTTGGATAATTTCTCGCTTTTTAGACTTTAATTGATAATGTCAAGCAATTATTTGCAACTTACAACCCTACTTCCATAGGGGTCATATGGAACATGGTCATTCCTGAATCCTAATGAAGTTTAGACCCCTAACAGTTTTTATCAGGTTCACATGGACAAGTTGATGTTTTTATAGGTTATAGTCCAACATTCACAAAGTACCCAAAAGCCTAAACCCACTATATAACCAAAAAAAAGGGCTAAATCCAACTCTCATAATACATCTGAAACATTCTCTGCTCTATAAAAGCTTTTGACAATAGGCATATGAAAAGAAGAAAATCTAGAACTCACTATTCTGGGAACATACAAGATCCTCTACTGTATTACATTGTCATTACAAAATTTTTCACTTTCTTCTTCTAGGAGAATCACTAACAGAAGAAGCATGTCTAATAACCACTGGAAATGCTCTAAAAGGGATTAGACCATTGGAACTTTTTGGAGCACTGAACGTGACCATTTTCCAATCTACCTTCGACCACAATGGACCACTTGCTGTAAGATTATAAATCACTCCATTTTTATGGCATTCAAGGAATAAGAACGAATATCACATCTTGCCAATCATTGATAGGAATTAATCAGGACTCCTTCCTATCAAACCCGAGCATAGACGTAAACTCGTCTTCCAGCTAAGCAAAATATCATCTTTCAGATAATCCAAGAACTCACAAGCTGTACCCAGAATACTACATCCACAGAGAAAGAAAAACGACATACCTTTTGGTCCTAACGTAACCGAGACAGCATCAGCTAGCTTATCTACCCCAACTAGCAAAGCCTCTCTGCATTCTCTATCAAAAGATATCTTCTTCGGCCCAGCTCTTAAAGTAAAAGTCCTTCCCATTTGTTGATTTCTCAAAAACCAGTTGACCCTTTTTGTTCCACTAAATTTCTGCAGCAGCAAACATCGTTTAAAAGCATATTCTGAAATAAGAAAATGCTATTCATTTCTCATATGGGTAGAACAACAGAACTCCGTTGAAAGAGAGAGAATAGATTTTTAACTTACTGTAACAAAGGAAACTCTTTGAGGGAAGAAATATGTAGAAGAAAAGGTGAGAGACATTCTCAGTTGCTGCCTTCTTTCGAGCATACACTCTCGAAGGTTTCAGTGCTTTTGACACTTTTAAAGAGAGCAAGAGACCAAAGGGAAGCTGCTTCTTATTCTTGAAGCGTCCAATTCAAAGTCATAAGTTCATGTTTATCCTTTGATCAGAACCGTTCAAGCTTGTGTGTGGGTCACTACTTTGGTCATTTGATCATCACGGTCCAACCAATTGATCATTTGAGCCTTGGGTTACCGATTTGCAGATTCAGTACGCTCTTAACGATCAGTTCGATAAGTTGGCTTTGCTCCAATTGGTACTGTCTAGAGAGAGAGAGAGAGAGAGAGAGGAGAGAGCGCGAGAGCGAGAGAGCAACCATGGCCCTCTGGCTTTCTGTCACAAGCTTGCGATCTTCTATGTTCTGTTTCCATCAAACGTCATCTTTTCCTCTCTACTCATTCGTAGATAAGAAAGCGATTTCTAGGAGAAGCATCAGGACCAGAGCTTTGAGAGAATGGCAGGAATATGAAGATGCAGTGAAGGAAAAAGACCTCGCCAGAGCTCTTAGATTCTTGAAATCTCTGGAGGGCCTCTCAATTCAATCCTCTGCTTCTCCTACGCCGGCTTCTATCTCTCCAATTCTTACTCCGGCTGATGATTTAAAGTTATTTCGGACGGAGCGGGACTGGGAAGTTTTGGATACGTGCTTGAATGCTGACGATATGAAGCTTGTGGGAAGTGCTTATGCGTTTCTTAAGGACAGAGGATTCTTGCCCACTTTCGGAAAATGCAGGAATATAGGTTTTTTTCAATTTTTTTTTATTATTATTATTATTATTATTATCTCGTCCCCCACTTCGGATTCAATGTTTTGGTTCTTGAATTACCCTGTGCATGACATGGGAAAGGTGGAGGGAGGACAGGGATTTTTTTTTTTGGTAAACATAGAACAGTGTTTTCATTGGCCATTGATTCAACAGCAAGAACCTATATGTGTAGGTGTGTTTTTTACACAATAAAAATATCTTTATGAAAGGGATAAAGATTGGGAAGAATATTACAAATATGGGAACTTTATCTCTTCTAGCAAGGGATAGAGATTGAACAGAAATGGAAACCCTGTGCTGTCCTGGGAGGAGTAATGCACACGGTAATTCAATAAGGGGCATTGGGTGTGGATTCCAGTGTTTATGGGGCTATTGTGTCAGAACATGAATCGAAAAAAAGAAAAATAAAAAATTGATCTTGGAAAGTTGTTACATAAGGAATCTTATCATATGTTTTAAAAAGTAAACAACTCCAATCAACTCAACTGAGCAAAGACCTATCCCAAGTTCCCAACTAAATGGGTTGGCTGCGTCAATCCTTTTTGAACAATTACCATAGTTTGTAGAGAAGTCTTCATGGTCCTTCTTACTCATTAGTTCATATGAAGCCATTTTTGGCTTTTGCCTTTCTCCCTTACAACCTTCAATTTGCATGATATAACCACTTTCTGATTCATTTATTTTGTCATGTCACCTGTCGATGCGCACGTCCTAAGTTTCCTGGAATGTGTTCATTTATAATTTTAGATTCTAGCATTGCAATTCCTCCATCTCTTCATCCTTTATTTCCCACCTTTCAGCATGATGCATTTTGGTGGTCTTTATAGCTGTCCTTTTAGTTAACGAACATTTGTCGATCTTAAAACATTCTGGAATATCCTCTCAATTTAATGCAGCTAGCAGCTTGCTCTTTTTTTGGCAACATCTATTACAATCTTTCACTCTTTATTTATTGTCAAACCACGATAATAAAGTTGACCTGATCATCAAGCTTAAAAAGAGAAGAAATTTTTGCTGCATTGGGTACGGAACAAGCACTTGATTCATTGAAAATATAAATTGAGGGTTTTGGTTGTTGTTCCTATGATTAATCACTGGAGGAAGAAGAGAGACGGGTACGGTGGCCTCAATTAATCATACACCCTTTTTTCCCAGATGGGTATCAAAGGAAAATGCACATAACCGCCTTTGGTGAAAGCTTATCGCAGCTGATGAACAGAGGAAGAACAAAACGTCAGCATTCAAAGACTCGGAAATGATCATATGATGGAACCCAATTAGTCAACCTATGAAATGGAGAGACATTCTTTGTCACTGGAGTAGGATGGACCTAGACTAAGAACCTCTTCTGCAATGATAAACAAACTTGGAGAGCTTTTTCTCTGCCTTGTCTGAGAGCTCTAGACATCATCAGACAATCCACACATTTCCTGGTTCACCATAACTGCCGGTGATACATTCTTGATAATATCTGTAATCAGATCAGAAAATCCAAACCTTTCCAAAACATATGGTATAAAGTCCCATTCCAATCCAGACCCGAGTGCCGTATAGATAACAAAGATAAAAGAGTTGATGTGAGCAGAGGGCATAGGAATAAATGAGGATATCGGTGAGTAATGGTTCCTTGAATCTATGCGTATTCAGAAAAGAAGTAGGGGCCCTTGGTAGCCATTACTAACCAATGTCCCCAGAGAAAGGACAACAAGATGAAGTGGTTATTGCTTCCCATAGGTGTGTAACAATGAATTTATCCCAAGCAATTGTTTTTTGTTACTCTTTTGAGTTGGTGCTTTTGTCATTAGTGCAGATTCATTTTATCTAATTGTTACTCTCACATAGCATGTTTGTCGTTAATGCAGAATTCTCTCACATAGCGTGTGTTATTTTGTACTTTGGTTTGATAGTTTGTCTTTCTCACGATTTTTCCTTCTTACTCCCCTTAATTCATTTCTCTAATTTTTTTTTCCTTATAATTCCCCTATTGCAGTTCTGGAGGGTCCAAGAGATGTTACACCAACAGTTTTGAAGTCTTCAACTGGTTTGGAAGGTGAATATTTCTGAAGTTATTCAAAATAGGGAGAGGGTTCTCTGAGCAAGCAGGGTACTCAACTCCCTCACACAATGATTTTTTTATTTAAAAAAATAAGAATATAATAATCCCATGCGAGAAGGCATGCAGTATGCAGGCTCAGAGAACCTTTTCCCTTCAAAATAATGAAATAGTTGGTTTATGCTATTGTTTTTTCCTAAAGCATCAGCCATGATGCTGTTCCTACTCTTCATTCCTGTGAATATGTTAGTTCATTTTAAATAATGTCTATGGTTTCTTATATATTATAAAGTTTCCTGATTATGTATCAGCAATCCCACTTGAGACTTTCATATGATATCCTGCAGTGTCTAAGCTTTCTCCAAAAAAGTGGGGTCTTTCTGGAAGCTCGAGTACTGCTTTATTTGCTTTTCTTGGTGGTGTATCCTATCTGCTGTTTCAAGGAATAGATATAAGGCCTAACCTTGCAACCATACTAGTGCTAGCCATGCTAGATGCTGTGTTTCTTGGAGGATGCTGTTTGGCTCAAATCTCCAGTTATTGGCCTCCATATAGGCGTCGGATTCTTGTTCATGAAGCAGGGCACCTTCTCACCGGTAACTCCTGTTCCCATTCTGAAGCAGTCTTTTATTAATGGAATTAAAGACTTGAGACTAGAAAGCTATTTGTCTATTTTAATATATCTGTTACTCTTGGTTTCCTTTTTGCCTGATGAGATATCTCTAGTGCAACTGCATCTCTTACTAAACCACATGAAATTATTCCAGTTTCTCTGTTATCTCTTCAGGTTGACTTTGTGACTTTAGACTTCATGCATAAAGATTTATTTCTTAGGTTCCCCACTCACAAACAATGTATTTTTCTTCATACATGAATTTGCAGCATACCTTATGGGCTGCCCAATCCGTGGGGTGATTTTAGACCCAATTGTTGCAATGCAGATGGGAATCCAAGGACAGGTACTTACAATCTTCCATGTGCTTTATATTGGTCGATGACTTTGTTTTCTGTTTGCTATTATTGTCTTATATCTCATAATTTTAATGAATAAATAGTTATGTGCTCAGTTATGTTTGCAATACTTGAGGAAAGGGAAAGATTCCCTATATGAAGCCTGTATGTTTGGTGGCATTCATGCAAGGAAGCCAAAGTCAATTCTAGATTTATGGATGTTGCATCATATTTTTTCAACATGATTTATACAAGTTGCTAAGTTAATGGACTATTCCATGTTCATTCTTAGCTGGGATTGCACAAGCACATTTTTTCTTCTTCTTTGGTGTATAATCCCTATAATTTCATCAATTTTTGTTAGTTGCAAAGTTTATGTGATCCACTTTATTGAGGATGATTTGATACTGGCGCTAGACAACCTATTTTCTTGTTTATTTATCTTGTTATAGATTGGGACAATCTTTAGGGAGCTTTTCTGGCATTAAGCCAACAGTCTGATAGTCCCGACAAACTGGCTGAATCAGGATTGGCCTGCAATTGATGTCTTTTATGAAATATCTAATACTGATAAAGAGAAATATGCTTAAAATATCTGAAATTGATAAAACATTGAAAACAAGAGGAAAGAAAATCCAAAAGACAAATCCATTGGGTGTGAATGTAAATCCAAATGAAAGTGTGGGAGGCACTGTTCAGTGTTTATACCTTAGTTCCCAAAACTTTGGTTGGGGACACCACTAGTAGCATTCCAGATATGGTCTGGGGTGCTTATACATACTACCACGAAATAAACCATCCCATGAACTGTGTTTGGGGCCACCACTCTGGCATTCCAAATGCTCGCTGGGCTGCTGATTCATGAAACTGCTAAACATACCATACCACCCCATCTCCTCTTTCTCTTTCTCAGATAAGTACAAAATGACTACACGAGAATTTATCTCATCCTTCCTCTACCATTCATTCTTGACCCACATTCCCATGCTTCATGCTTTTAAGTATTATTTGATGATGAAAAGTAATTTTTCTAGTATCCAATGTTCTACTGTTTTTGTATTGACCAATGTTAAAAAACAAATTACATTTGATACTTCTAATTATGATTTATGTATAACTAGTATAATTTACTTATAATCCTACTTAATATCTGTAACTTAAGGCTCCAGTGAGACTCAGAAAACTTTGGAGGTTTTCAAATTTCACACTGCAAAGTTTCTACGCAGAAAAAAAGGCTAGAAAGATGAGATTTTTCTCTCCCTCCACCCATCTCAAAAGAAAAAAAAAAAAATCAAGTTCAAGTGTGTGAGTAATCAATTCATGCAAAATATTAGTTAGGACCGCCTCCAGCTGACCACTCCCACAACCGTGCAAAAGCAGACTCATGCCCTGTCATGGTGAATTTTTTTTTGGTTTGACACTATCATCCATCAATACTGCACTGTACCATTTAGCTTCCTGATGTAGATTTACAACTCTGTTGACCTGGCCTCCTCATCCAAGAAGCCTGACCACTGGTTGATTGGGTTCTTATAAGATTGGCATGTAAACAAGTAGTCAACTTTTATTAAGGGAAACAGAAATTTATGCTTCTGACTAATTTCTTTCTAAGAAATTTATGCTTCTGAGTAATTTCTCTCTCAAACTCCTTGGGCCTCTTCACCTTGGTCCAGCTAAAATAGCTGGAAAAAAATTAGGAAAATTAACACACTTTTTTTCTCCAGTTTTTTATTAGGATGTAGGCTAAGGATAGTTCCAACTCTTGAAGGTCCTATAAAGCAGGCAGCTGACTTGTCTCCATGGTCAAGAAGTCCAACGAATTGATATAGTCAAAGTTTTGGCTGCTATGTTGTTCTATGCTTTAAAATAGCGACTTAATCACTAGGTATTTTGTCAATATCAAAATTTTGTCTTCGCTTGTATGGTTTCTTGTGAAAATTGTTGTTGCTCTATAAAATGATTTTGACTTGTTCTTTGACTGCCTTACAACCTTGCTATCTGTATGGGCTTCCCCATTTCACATTATGCTGGCCTTGGTGCATCCTTAGTTTGACAACTTTCCTGCAGGCAGGAACTCAGTTTTGGGATGAGAAGTTGGAGAAGGAGTTTTCAGAAGGCAGGCTTAGCACTGCTGCCTTTGACAGGTTTGACTTCAAACAAGTAAATTCTCGCACATTATCAAGTAAGTATTAATGCCTGAACTATAAACTCCCAGGTACTGCATGGTTCTTTTTGCTGGAATTGCAGCTGAAGCTCTTGTATATGGAGAAGCTGAGGGTGGAGAAAATGATGAGAATCTGTTTAGAAGTATCTGTCTTCTTCTGGAACCCCCATTGTCTATTGCACAGGTCTATCTGTTAACTATTTGGTAGGTTTCTAAGAACTTAGGAGCAGTTAATAAACTTTGTTCCTCTCTTCATTTATGTAGATGTCAAATCAGGCAAGGTGGTCGGTTCTACAGTCATTTAACCTTCTCAAGTGGCATAGACATGTTCATCGTGCTGCTGTTAAGGCCCTAGAAAGGGGCTGCACTCTTAGTGGAGTTATTAGGAGTATCGAGGAAGCCATGCCTACTAATAGATGAACTGGTCAAAGCAGTGCAAAGATATCGAAGTTTCATCATTTCTGATTGTATTAAGGTAAGGATTCTAGGTTATTATATGATATATTCTGCAAGCATTGGCTTACAAATTTCCTGATCTCTAAATAGCATTGGCAGTCCAACCAACCTAAAATCTTGTCCACCACATCATGAATTCTTCAATAGAACCCGTGTTTGTCGCAATGAGACCACCAGATTTCCTTATGGAGCATATCATAGCTATTGTGCACCTGGAACAGTGAACAACCTTGAGAAGCTGCATGAACTCTGCAATCCTTATAGCAACTCTATTTCACAGAAGATAGTAAACTTCCTCCTTCATCCAGTTTGGGAGGCATATGCATTCCCAACAAAGCAAGGGGATGACTGGATTGGCAATTCAAGGACTTGGGATCTAAATGCTGGTAGATTGATGCACTATTACAGGGTAACTAACGATTAACCATGCTGCTCTTAATTAGTATTTTTTCTGGCTGTTTGTAGTAGTGTAAGTAGTTGTTGCCAGTAATTAACTCATATTAATCAAACATATGTATCTATGCAGGATCAAGGGACTTCATTTCCAGACCAAGTATGGTAATCTATTGGTGTGGGAGCTCACATGCATATGAGCCGAGATCAAGTTACAGAATGGAATCTCAGAGACTTCAAAATCCTCATTTGTCCATCTGAACCAGAGGGATGACTACCTACCCTACAGAGTTTTGTGAGACAAGATAATGAACCTTATTCTTTTTGCCTCGTGTCTATTTTTCAATTTTTTTTTCTAATATAGTAAAAAGCTTTATATTTCTAGTGCGAGTATAAACTGCTCTAGTCCCCCAAATTAGGTTGTAATTGTTTTTTAATAATCACATTCTGGTGGGGTTTTGTTCCTTTCCTAATCTAAATTTTATTTATTTCCATTTTATTTAATTGAAAGTCTGTTCGATTTAGTTACTCTAAGAAACCTTTAAATGGAGAGGGAAAAAAATCCTTATTCTGATTCCTGGCTTTACAGTGTATAGTAATGTCCTCTGTTCCCACAGTTCACTCAACGTACCTTCAAAAGGTGAATACTTATAGAGCACTGGACCAGCTTTGATTCAGAGTGCTGTAAAATATTTCATGAAAGCATCAATGGGGTAAGCAGATCTGATGAGTGCTGCAAAGGTTAAGTGTTGATTGTTCTGACCAGCGCCACTGGGCTCTTGTTACATGACCTTTGCTGCAAAGATCATGCTGAGGGTGCAGATTCTGATGAAGTACTTCAACCAGAATTTTAAAGAACCAGGGGAAAAAACTCTTATAAATCACATTTCAATAGCAATAGCAAGATAGCTCAACATTAGCAAAGAAAAGGACCATGAGTTTCATCTATGAGTTACCAGTGTTACGCTGCTCCATACAACCTGCATTTATAGACCCCCTCTAATTTAAGAAAGAGGGGGGGTGACTACTTGAGATGTTAAACAGCACTTCATGTACTATACTCAACACACTTAACTTTGATACTAGAGTTCACCTGACTTTTTATGACTTCGACTCACTAAATAAAAAATTGAACCTAAAGTTACAGAACGACCACAAATGGATACTCTCACAGGCCACAGCCCACAGCCCATGGCTTCAGTAGCCGAAATTGAGACTCAGTTTATGATCTTAAAAAGAACTGAACTGAGATTAATCAGTTTATGATTGCAATCAGAAACTGTAACTGAACTAAAATCAGCATCTGATCCCAGAGTTAGTCATCAGTCATCACAATTAGCCTGTGGTTCATATTCCTGAAGTTGTACGGTCAGGGCAGTTGTGATGTGACGCATGATAAATATCTCGATGTATTTCCTTCATATGGATAAAAACTCAGCATCATGTAGGAAAGAACTGACCAGAAGAAAAGATCTTCGATTTCATTCACATGAAGCTTCTACAAACCCATGGTAAACTCATTTAAACTGAGATGAACTAACTCTAATTTCTTCCATTTGATCAAGGATACCTGATCAAACATTTATTTGTTTGTTTGCTTGATTATTTTTTGTTCTGTGATAATTTTTTGTGGGGAACCTTCTTGTTGGAGTTACTTGCACAAAAAAATGTTCACTTTTTAGTACTCAAGTAAGGTGGCAAGGCTATAACAAAGAGACAATAAAAGTGAGGTAAATTACACTCATAAAAATTATCTACTATTTGTCAACTATAAGAAAGTGAGGAGTTTAAGGTGCAAAAATATCTATTTGCCCTGTGGGAGGAAATCCAAACGGCCCTCACATGTGAAGTTGAATGCTGTTAGGGAAAGTGCTTGACAAGAACCGTATAAGAGAAACTAAATAAAACACTGTGAGAGTGATATATGAAGTGTATTACCATAGTGGAGAGAAAGATCAATTGTCTGTTGCTTATAGAAAAGAAGTATCACCCTATGTAACTAATTATAGTCTTTGGAAAAAAAAAACTACCGAACCCAGTGCATAAGGCTCGCTACTTTAGGGTCTAGGAGAAGCAAATGTACTCAGCCTTACCCCTTGCTTCGCAGATGAGGCTGTTTCCAAAGAAAGCGTAGAAAACTTGACAAGAGAGAAAGGTCATCATGGTATTTGAGCTTCAATACTTGGGACATCATGGTATAAAATCATTGAAGATGTACGATAAAAAAGAAAAACAGAGAAAAATAAGTATGAACAGAATAAATAAGAAACCAATACGAACGCACACACAAATTCTTGTGATTGACTAAAAGGCTTACTGACAAATGCGCCATTCTTATTAAGAGGAGTTAATCAAGATAAGAATGTACAAAAAATACATTGAATTGCAACTCAAAAGGAAACAAAGATAAACATATCAACACTATGATGCTTATTCTGTCAACTATTTGACAACCATAGAGCAGTTGATCCGGATCTGGCCTTGTGAACCAGTGAGGACACCTAGGTTTGACAATTTAGCCATTGCCTGCATAAAATCAATCTGGAAGTCTGACCCGTCACCAGAGGCGTAGGTCCTCACAACATCAGCTGCTGTTGGGTCTCTCATTAACTCTTGATCGGAAAAAAGAAGTCCTCTACGTCTCAGCAGAGACTGGTAATAATGAATGTCAAACATGGTCCCCATTGTGATGGATGATGAAAGTTGTTGGTTGAATGCTGTTTTTCTATTTTTCTTAGACTGGGAGCTGTCATGCTGTTTGTTATTGCATTGGGAGGTCAAATGATTGAGCCAATCAGCATCTAGTGTACCATCTGGCTTTCCAGTTCCTGTGAAGTTCTCAACACGGTGCCGAATGACGAAGCAGTTAATGCTTCCAATGTTGTGAGCACCTTTAAATAAATTTTGAATAGATAAATCACAGCCTATTGTGTAAATGAAATGCCTCGAATTTAATACTATCAAAGGAGGAAAATTACCTAACAGTGTAACAGTCTCTCTTTCACTAAATCCCTTTCTCTTGAAAGTTCCAAGTATTTTTCCAATCCTATCTTCAGGTGATGGAATATCTTGAAAGGAGTCCTCATAGAAGGACTCAGCACTGTCTCTTCTTCCAGTAAGAAGAGGATAAAAAGGCCCACCACTCTGGTTTTAGGAATATAGTGGCCAAAAAAAAAAAGAAGAGAGGAACACAGGATAATCAGACCACAAATATTGGAGAAAGGATTGTTCGTTCTCTGAAAATGAATTAGAACATCATTCAAAAGCTATCAAACAATAAAACAAGAATTGTTATAGTGAAAAAGAGAAGATAAGGTTAATTCTTCAATTAAAAAGAAAAGAAGATAACAAGATATATAAAAGGTCATGATCAACCATGAAGAAGCAAAACATTGGAAGCTGATCCAAACAAAGTAAAATAGATGTGTAAGATGTAAGAGCTCCCAAGCACCATGAGAGCATGAAGAACTGGAAAACTCTCTCCAACTGAACCACTAAGGTCAAGAGGACACATACTCAACTAAACAGGCCACATATGTGGGTACTGTAACCATCACAGGCTGTAAAGAAAGGAAGATTAGAGGAGGGGAGAAAGCTAAGACCTATAATTAAGCAGCAAGGGAGATGCCCCTACCTACTGATAGTAAGCCCTCTCAACCTTTGTCTCCCTCAAGTTTAATAAGATTTCAGTAGACTTACCACATATTAAAATCCATTCATTCTTTTCTTAGTCCTTTTTAACAGAATCAAGAAAACTTCTGTGCAATCGGCTTATGGGAATTACCAAGTTTATTGAGGACCACCAGCAGCAGTTGAATCACTAGGAACTAATGCAACCAAAAACAAATAAAAACAGACCAATCCATCCATAAATTCAAGTGAACCACAGTATGTTGGAAGAATGTTTCACTAACAAAAACAGTGAAGAACGTACGAGGGTAATCCCATCCCTAGCAGCAAGAACAAGAATATCTGCACAAGAAACAGTTCGTGGACATTCATTTTCAAGTCTTTGCTTTATTACATCAATCATTGCAAAGCCTTTTAGGGTAAGATTTGGAGCAGCCTCTGTCTCACTCCGACCTGCATTAGCATGATCTTTTAAAAGAATGGAAGCGTCGCATCCCTGTAAGAAAGATTCATGTTGTTACTGATTAGAGATTTACATGGACTTAGAACCAAATAAGAAGGTACACATAGGGGAGAACAAGAACCCGAATGAAGCAATCATGGAAGACTAGACGAAGAAGTGCAGCTGGAGTTTCACTGTTTTCTGCTGTGAGTTCTCTCATAGTCGAAAGGACAATGTGCTCCGCTTGCTCACATTTCTCCTGATAGAACCCATATTTAAGGTTTGGTGATTGTCTTGTTTGCTGCAGTGACAGAGGTTGATCCGTTGTTTTGCTCACACAAAAAACAGCAACCATGAACACAATGAAGGCGAAGGCCTTGCTCAAATGCCACATTTTTCTCTCCAGAAAAGGAAGTTGCGGAGAAATTTCTCACATAAGATTATATTTTTTTTCCATCTCGAAACACAAGTTGCAGACTTGTAAACACAATCCTTCTTGAGTTTCAATGCAGAAATCAGAAATGAAGTCTGATATTTAAAGATGTTATATGGGTTGAAGCCATGAAGATAGTGTGAACTACATACACAAGAAAAATTATCTCAAAAAAAGAGAAAAGAAAACTAGTTTGTTCAAGTTGCAGGACTAACTTCTTAGGAGGAAATTTATGAACATTTTACTAGGTTCTTAAAATTTTAGGATTGGAACCCATGAATCAAAACTTCCCTTAAATGTCCAATCTAATGGGTTTTCTGTTTTGTTTTCATATCTGCTTAAACATAAACTCACCAACATTCGCTTAGCATATTAGATAAGCATAGCATAGCCTCACTACTTTGTAGCCTTCCACTTAAAATGATCAAACAACCGTTCACCTGCAAACAGAAGTGAGATTTTATACGTTTTTTTGGCCTTCAACTTGAGATGATAAAACTACCCTTCACCTGCAAACAAAAGTAACATTTTGTAACTTCTTAGCTTGGCGCACTTAAAATCATACATACAACAATTCAACTAAGTTTTGTAGTGGTTTATGTATGACAGCCGCTAAAATCAAGCTCAATTGTTTTTTTTTTTTTTTTCCTCTAACTGGACCTGATTAGAAAGTGTTCAGTCATCTGTACTTGTTTTCTTTATTCACTAAAATCAATTGGTTTGATTCAAACCATTTGCTTTTAAACAATCAACTTGA
>NC_056560.1:4312017-4318282 GCF_013358625.1 Macadamia integrifolia | reverse complement strand
ATCAACTTGAAAAAAAAAAAAAAAAAACAGTAACACATTAGCAGGTGAAAAGAGGGGTAATTTGGGTATTTCAAAAACCAAGAGGAATAGGGAGGTGAAAGTTTTTTTTTTTTTTTTTTTGGCAAACAAAAGTTCACCTTTTGGGAATCAGAAATAAAATTTCGTAGAAGAGTTTTCCAGCAAATACAACCTTAGGCTATGTTTGGCAGCCAAGAGAAGAAAAGAAAAGAAAAAAGAATCTAGGAAATAAAAGAAATGAAATGGTGAGAAAATGAAAAGAGTATTTATGTTTGGTAACCAAGAGAAGAAAATAAAAGAAAAGAAAAAAAATTCAAAAATTTTTGAATTTTAAGAGAGAAATAGACATAGGAAATCTTGTGTAATCATTTATTTTTTGTCTTTTTATGTTTTCATATTTTCTCTTTTTTTTTTTTTGTGTTTTTTGTAAGAATTTTTGTTTTTAAGTAAAAGAAAATTTCACAATTCCCAAGAGGAATTTTGAATTTGAAAAGGAGAATCTTTTTTTGGGTGAAGACATACCAAGTGCAAAGAAAAATTCTTAACCGAAGGAAAAAAGTACAAAAAGTGTACTTTTTCTTTTCTTTTCTTTTCTTTTCTAGATTCTGTTTTCTTTTCTTTTCTTTTCTTTTCTTCTCTTGGCTACCAAACATAGCCTTAGAGTAAGAGACTGATAGTAATTTTCCTTTTAAAAACCAAAAAATCATAATCTTGTGGCCTGAAATAAAGGTAAGGACTGAAAATTTTCAAACCTAAATTTTATTTTATTTCATTTTTTTAATCATATATAATTATATAAACTAATTAAATTCTAAATATCTTACCCTATTTAGTAATGATATATTTTATATATAATTTTCAGGCGAGTGGCCCATGTCCCTAAACACAAAGGGTGGTTAAATTATTACACCCCTTACCCTTTGAAACTCAAAAAATTCATCCTGTCTTTATGCTTAAATACACATCTTCACTGGTTCCCACATTAATGTAAGGGCTGCCTGATCAGGGATTGTTATTTTTTTATTTTTTTTATTTATTATTTTTTAAATGGAAGGGATTTAGATGAAAAATTAAATAAAATTTAATAATCAACTGTGAATAAATCTGAAATTAGTGATATAATCACATGATGGGAATGTGAGATAATGATTAAAAAAGTTTTTTTATTTTTATTTTTAATTCATTTGGGATACCAGCAGTGATGCCATTGTACAATGGTGTGACAGTATCTACTGGCATTTGTCATGGGTTGCCCCCCAATACTCCCCCTTTAACCACTGGTCTTGCACTTAGATCCATTACTATAGAAGCAAACCGGCCAATTGCTAGT
This sequence comes from Macadamia integrifolia, assembly GCF_013358625.1. Taxonomy (NCBI): domain Eukaryota; kingdom Viridiplantae; phylum Streptophyta; class Magnoliopsida; order Proteales; family Proteaceae; genus Macadamia; species Macadamia integrifolia. The sequence goes on along the minus strand of NC_056560.1, from coordinate 4,316,934 downwards.
CAACAACCATTCCTCCCAAAGAAAGCTATCATTCCAGGTACCAAAACACAATACCAAAACCCTTTCAGCCAGCTTAACAATGCAAGTCATATCACCTTTCACTATAACTTCCCATCCCTGAAATCAACCCTGAACCAGCTCAACATGACTGGAGAAGATGCACCCAAATTTAGGCCATGTAAAAGGACTCGCCTGGAACTACAGGTTAATGGAACTTTCACCAACATTTATGACCTAATTGCTGAAACTAATGACCCTGAACTTACCATTGACCTACTGATGAAGAGGTTCAAAGGGAGGGCTATTCCAGAGGGCTGTGACAAGGTGACTGAAGAGCATGAACACTACGGTCAGGTAAACGACAATGACTTATCACAAGGGGGAGAGCCGGAAAATTCCACGCAGGGCCAGGTATGTATCATTCACGTATTCTACCCTTTTTGGATTTATCTATCTTGCTTCTTTTGTGTATGTTTAAACTGAATGATCTCCTGATTTAACCTTGAGAAGAAATACTGGAAAAGGCAATTCTTCCCAAGGTATTAATCTCCTGTGTTTCTATACTCCTATTTCTTTCCATAAATCTATTTTTTTCATTCTTGTATTACCTGTAAATATCTAACTTATTTTCCTGATTGCACACTTGCACCATTATTATTGCGATCTATCTTAGTATTTCGTTTTCCCATTCAAATCGCTATACATATAATATCTGCTGCTAATTCCTTTTGTAGCTCTTTCTTCACTATGCATATACTCTATTGGAATGTTAGAGGGTTGCACACAAATACCACTAAAAGGTGCCTTCTCTCCCATGTTAGAGCCAATGATCTTGATATTATTTTCTTCTGTGAAACCAAAATCAATAGTCATAGCTCTTTTAAATTGCATCCACATCTAATGATTTTCAACTGCTCCCACTTTATAAATAGCACGGGGATTAACGGTAAGATGGGAGACATGTGGCTCTTGTTGAAACCCTCTTTACCGGTCTACTCTATTCAACTGAAGTCGGGTCTCTTCACCATTGAGATTAACCCTACAGTAAACATTCCCATTTGTTGGACCTTAGTTTGCCTATATGCCCCTTCACATCCCAAATCCAAATCAGAATTTTGGCCAATGTTAAATACCCACCTCTCTTCAATTAAGACCCCTTTTGTTCTCATAAGAGACTTTAATGAAATCATTTCTCAAGAACAAAAATTTGGAGGGAATCCTTTCAAGCCTACCAGTTCTATCCACCTATTGGAAAATATCCTTTCAACACAAAACTTGCACCCTATCCAACTCTCGGATAATCCTTCACATGGTCAAACAAACAGAAACCACCCAATTTAATGAAAGAGTGCCTGGAGAGAGTCTATGCAAACTTGGATTGGATATCCATGTGTCCCAACCTTTTACTCACCAAACTTGCTTCTGTCTGGTTGGATCCAGACTATTTTTAACACATCAGGAAAAATTGCTAAATCCAAAAAACTCTTTCACTACCAACATGCTTGGATGGCTCACCCAGAATTCTACTCTTTCTTTCAGAGTAAGTGGACATCAATAGAGGACATTTGCCTACCTACGAAACTTACTGCACTGAGTAGAATTCTGAGCAAATGGAACTGGGAAACTTTTGGATATATAAATAACCTTAAATCTAATTTTTTATCCAAATATCTTTTTCTGAAAAATAAAGAACTGAACCATTTCCACAATACTAACCACAATTTGGAGTGGATCCATGATAAGGTAAGTTGGATTTTGGATGCGGAAGAAAAATTCTGGCACCAAAAGTCAAGACTGTCTTACATTAAGGGATGGTGACATAAATACAAGGTACTATCAATCTGTATCTAAGGTAAATCACCATAAGCAAAAAATTGAGTTCATTGTCAACAATTCTAGGGAAAAATTATCTTTCCCTAGGGCTATTGTAGCAGAATTTGCAAATTTGCTCTCACAAATTTTCTCTACAAACAACCCACTAGACCCAACGTTCATTGAATACCTTTTTCCCCCTGGAGTCTGATCAACTCAACTTGATTACAGAACCACCATCACCAATGGAAATTAGAAATATTGTCTTCTCTATCGGCCCCTTCAAAGCTCTTGGGTCTGATGGTTTTTGGGCAATATTTTTCCAGAAGTGTTGGGATTTCCTATCCAATGACATATGTCACTTTGTGTTGGACTTTTTCAATTCAACCAATATTCCAACATTTGCCAACCATACCCTTGTTTGTTTGATTTCCAAAAAAGACAATGCTCAAGTGGTCTATGACTATAGACCAATAAGTCTTTGCAATTTGTTTTACAAGATCATTGCAAAACTTTTGGCTATACGGTTAAAACAATTTTTTCACAATTTCATATCCCCCTGCTAGGCTGCCTTTGTCCCTGGTAGACAAATATTTGACAATATTATTATTGCCTAAGAATTTTTTCATTACTTAAAAAGGAAAAATGGCAAATTGGGGTTTGTTGCTATTAAACTTGATATGGCCAAGGCCTATGACAAGGTCGAATGGAACTTCCTACTAGCTCTATTTAGATTCTTGGGTTTTGGAGAGAAGTGGATTGTTATGATTAATAACCTCATTAGTACCACTTCATTCTCCATAAAAATCAATGGGTCAGGTTTTAATCACTTTACTGCCTCGAGGGGGATCTGACAAGGATGTCCCCTTAGCCCATTCCTCTTTATCCTTGTCATGGAAGCACTCTTTAGACTCCTAGCTACATACATGGATCTTAACCTCTTTAAAGGCATTAAAATTGCTCGGCAAGCACCTGAAATTACTCACATTTTTTTATTTTTGCCGATGACAGCTTTATCTTTTGCAGAGCAAATCATGAAGATTTGAAGACAATCAAAAGCATTCTGGAGCTGTTCTCAGATCTCTTTGGTCTCACTATAAATTTTAACAAGAGTGGCTTGGCCTTTAGCTGCAACATTGATGACCATATCAAGAAGGAGCTGTGTAAAACCATTGGCATCTTGAGATGGATAATAAATCTGTCTACTTTGGAATCAATCTGTTTCATCCAAAGGCCAAGTCTTTCTCGTTCAACAATCTCATAAAGAAAGTCAAAGGAAAACTTATTCTTTGGCAATCTAAATTGCTCTCCTATGCTGGAAGAAGTGTTCTCATCCAATCGACCTTTGCATTTATCCCTTCATACCTAATGAACTGTTTTGCTCTCCCTAAAAACATTTGCAAGAAACTAGACTCCGTTTACCTTCACTTTTGGAATGGAGATCAGGGGACGAGAAGAAGTACTACCTCATTGGATAGGAGAAAATTTGCCAACCCCAATCGAATGGAGGCATTGGAATTAGGAAATCCGAAACACACAATATGACCCTTCTTCTCAAACTTGGATAGAGATTACTAACATGTGATAGCTGTATTTGGGCTTGGATTCTCAAAATCAAATACTTTCACAACAGATCTCTGTTCCATCAAAAAACAATAAAGGCACGAGGGTCTTTTTGCTGGATTAGTATTGCCAAGATTATCCCAACCTTAAAAGAGATGGTCATAAGGAAAATCAGAGATGGCAACTCCTCTTTTTTGTGGGATGACCCTTGGGTGCAAAGAAGGAGGGCCACCATTGACCTCTCCTACTTTAATACCTCTAACCCTCTGTTGAACAGGGTAAGTGAACTTCTAATGTCTAGCCAATGGAACTTTGCTAGGCTAAACTCCCTCTTACCACCACAATATGTTGAGATCATTGCCCAAATACCTGTATCTCAACAAAATGACAAATGGTGGTGCCTCCTCACTGAGAATGGATCTTTCAAAACCAATCGGGTTGCTGAGTTCATTTCGAACAAATCCCTGACAAGACCCATGTTTTGCTCTAAAAGATGTAGGTGTTCATCCCCTTGCTCTAAGTGGTGGCATTTCTTATGGAAGGTAAAGATCCATCCAAAATTCAAAACTTTCATTTGGAGACTTATCAACAATGGTCTTCCCACTAAAAACAAACTGGTAAGATGGGTAGACATTGATCCAATTTGTGGAAGATGCCACAACAATAGAGAAACCCTACAACATGTGTTTTTTGAATGTGAAGAATCCAAATGGATATGGTATTCGAGGCAATTAAGTTTCAAACCAGACCTTACCCCTACCTCATCAGTGAACCAAATGATAATGTTTTGCTTCAATTTTGGCCTTATCCCAAAATGGACCTCAATTGGTTTTTCTCTATGTTCACGTTTACCATGTACTTCATTTGGAAGCATAGGAATCAATGTGTTTGCAATGACTATAAACCATCATGACAACAAGTTGTCATGCAGGTTGATTTTTGGATCTCTCATGGGATAACAAACAAAGGTCAGAAAAATCAGGTAACCCCCGATCCAATATCCATAAAGCATCTCACACCACTGCACACAGACGCCAACGTCATAATTATCACCAATGTTAAGAACAAAGAGTTAACAAATACTGCATGGGCTCTATGCATTGTCTCCCAGGGAAATTGTTTTCTAATGGAAGCTAATTTTTGCATGACAAGAGAGGATGGTGAGTTGGAGGCGATAGAGCTTATAGAAGGAATGACAAAAGCCAGGAAAACGTGCATGGAGAGAGACTATGTCTGGAGCGACACCAAGGAACTTGGATGGCTGCTAAACAAAAAGGAAGATAGGATGCTTAATATGTGACCAAAAACTTTAATTTTAGCGTGCATAGAACTAAAAAAGCACCATCATTACCTTAAATTTTGTTTGACAAATACTAATAGCTATATGGGGGTACTCAAAACACTTGCCAAAGAGGCACTAAGTAAAAAACGCTATATTTGCATGACGGATATGCTATGTAATTTGTAGTTTTCCTATGTTTTTTCTGTTGAGAAAAAAAAAAAAAAAAAAACTTGTAATCAAAACAATTGCCAATTGGTTGA
>NC_056560.1:4307726-4311917 GCF_013358625.1 Macadamia integrifolia | reverse complement strand
GAAAAAAAAAAAAAAACCATCCCCATAGCTCAAGCGGGTGAAGAAAAATTTAGAAAGATCTTACATTTGTTTTGCTCTAAAGCAAGGTCTTTTTATTATTATTATTATTATTATTATTATTATTATTATTATTATTATTATTATTATTATTATTATTATTATTATTATTATTTAAGATATCTTGACCCAAATTAATACTTCCTAAGATATTTTTGGGGGTAAAGATACCTCCTAAGAAATGAATGGAAAGTAAAAATGATTGCAATATTCTTACCCCAAAACAGAAGAACAAGACACTAGGGTGTTCTTTTTTTTTTCTTTTCCCTTTTCTCTAACACAACTACAAAATCCATTGATATATAATATAATTAATAAAAACACATTTATAAAATGAAAGGCCATTAGAAGTCATTGATTTTGTAAATCGTTGGAAATGTCAAGTATAATTTCCCTCTACTAGGTATTAAATAATTGATATCTCACAACGTAAGATTGTTATGCCTTTTTTTTTCTTTTCTTCCAACATTGGTTTGAAAAAAAAAACCATTACAAGGAGGTAAGAATTGTTAAACTCAGAACCACACATTTTCTTTCTCATGTTAAAGTTGTTGTCAACTCCGTTACCCTTTGGGGTTATTTCTTCTTACGCGTTATGAAAGCAGACAATAAAATTTTAAATTAAAACAAGAATCATAATTGGAATAGTGACCAGGGATTTGGATTAGGTCCTGATACGAGAACCATTTTGATTGTGGATCAGGCACCGTATATGAGGAGCTGATCATCTGGACTTGCTAGTAGAGAGTAGTACTCAGCCGTCAGCAATTAATGTTCTTGGAATCCCATCCCGTGTTCAACGATCCAATCTCTCTCAGAGCATCCTTCCACTTCTGCACGGTCATGTTGTCGAAATGGGTCTGGTGTTTCTTAAAGGCCTCTGCATAGCTCCCGGTCTACAGGTTGGACACTGCTGAGGGTTCGATATTGTAAAAGATGGGAAGAACAATCTGACCTATTGTGTTTTTGCAGTGACAGATCCGAGTGAGTTCATCGAGACACCATTTGCTTGTGGCGTAATTCTGGGAGAAGATGGGTATAGAGATTCTCGACTGCTTGATCACAGCGATTAGATGAGGCCCAATTTGCTCCCCCATGACGAGTTCTTCGTTGTCCCTGAAAGTGCGAATCCCAACATCAAGCAAGGCATGGTAAAGGTGATTGGTGAAGTTGGTCCGAGTGTCTGCACCACGAAAACCTAAAGAAGAAGAAGAAGAAGAAGAAGAAGATAGAAAGGCGAGTACTCCTTTGTGTAAGCTATGAGGTTGAGCTTGAGATTAGCTGCACTTTTAAACTGTTAGCCTTCATCTGCTATTTATTGAAAAAATAAATAAATAAATTATGTATTTTCTTAAAAAATTAAAAATTAAAAAATTAATGGTTGTTGTAAAGAAACCCGTGAATGGATTGTGGAAACGCAATCCTAAAACGATACAGAAGATAATGAAAAAATAGAACAAACAATGCACACGGATTTTACGAGGTTCGGCAAGGTTGCCTATGTCCCCGGTGAGATGAGATCCTGCTTCACTATCAATGGAGAATAGGGTTATAGTGCTCGTCCTCACACCTTTCAGTATTGCTTGCATTACAGAGAAAGAAACCATCGCTACAAATATATAACGAAAGAAAAAACCCTAATCCAAAAAATACATAATTGCCCTCAAATAAAAAATTCGAGCGCAGCCCCCTTACACCCCCTGCTATGCAAGGAGGCCTCTTGCCCCCCTTGCAACCCCCACGGCCCTCTAATTGGTTAGTGGGACCACCGTCTTGCCTGTCGAGGCGCTACACTAGTACTCCATCGGTTAAACTATGACGAAATACAAGACATCGTACACCAACATGAATCAAGTTCATGTATGAGAATGTTCTTGTATTTCCCTGTTCCGTGGATTTATAATCTATTAAATGAAGAGAGAGAAAATTGATTCTAAATCCATAGATTATGGTCATTATCATACGTTCTCATACGTGAAGCTGGGGCCCGTTTGATAACGTTTTAGGAAACACGTTTCTGCCGTTTCTGTGTCTAGAAACGAAACAAAAAGCGTTTGATAAAATTATTTCGTTTCACTTGTTTTTAGAAATAGAAATTGAAATTCTTACCTATTTATGGTTCAAGAAACGACCCAGGCAAACTTGTTTCGTCGTTTCTGGAAACGACTTGTAGCCATTATTTCACTGGTTACTAGTGACTTTCAGAAACATGACTTATCAAACACCCTCAATTTCGTTTCTGTTTCTAAAAATGAAAATTTATGTTTCTGCCTTTTCTTGGAACAGAAATGACAGAAATGTTATCAAACGAGCCCCTGATCTACCTACCACCAAGATACCCAATCCATTAATTAAGTATTTTCTTTAAAATATATATATATATATATATACTAACGGTGGGTTTAGAGAAACTCAATCCATTAATTAAATATTACTTTTTTTAAGGAGACTAAAGACTTGGAGGAAGAGTCGTTTGTCATGGGTGTCAGACTTTCGTGCAACCTTCCAAATCAAGTTTTATTTATTAGATTAAATTTATTTTCGGTCATAATTTTTTAATTATATTTTATTCTTTAATTACCTTATATACTTCTACCTTATTGAACCTTCGTCACTTCATTTCATATCATATGGTGAGCCACAATTTAATCCCTTATTTAAGAAAGATTTATTTTTTTTAACAGTACATCTCTGGATGTGTTAGAATATATTCAGAATAAATGTTTTAGACTATATTCAGAATAAATGTTTAGGATGAATTCTCCATTTTTTTTTGTAAGATAGGATGAATTCTCGACTCCACTTGTTGGAAGCTATGACTAGTAATCCTCTTTTTAAACTTTTGATTGGGATTAGAGAAAGACCAGATTGAAATGGCAACTGGGCTAAGCCAAGATTTGTTTTCTGACCATTTGAAGAGTGGATCTATAATGTCAGTCCAAAAAAAATAAATCTGTAATATCAGAATTTTTTTTTTTTTTTTTTTTTAATATCTTATCCTATTAAGTGTCATTGGCCAATGGCCATCTATTTCTACACATATCTATACATATACATATATGATAAGATTCGATCCCACGATGTCCTCCCTTGGTGGAGGCTCTCCAAGCCGAAACTGTCGTTAGGCTAAGTTATTCATTCAATAACTACATTATTATCTATTGGATGTGTTTTTTCTCCAAGATACAAGGCTGGTGAAATGATTAAACTCCTCCTTGTTGGATGCCTTAGTATACATTTCCATTGATCCCGTATTGATGTAAAGGCTATGCAACTAGGTAGCATTCTCTCTCTCTCTCTCTCTCTCTCTCTCTCTCTCTCTCTTATATCTATTATTGCTTACTCTAGGCAATGTAGAGTATGATAACTTTCTTTATTTTTTTTTTGTTTTTAATTTCATTACTACTTTCTTTGCATAATAATAAATAAATAAAACCACGAATCCACAATTAGAGATACCATGTGTGTGGATAAAGATCGTAGAAGAATGCCAGATCTGTTTTCCTCGTGATATTCCATGTGTGCGTTTAGGCACCGTTTGATAACATTCCTAACAATGCGTTTTTGTGTTTTCACGTTTTCCTGTTTCTAGAAACGGAGAAACGGGGTAAAAAACGTTTGATAATATTGTTTCGTTTCACCTATTTTTAAAAACATAAATAGGAATTTATGAAAATTTATGTTACAAGAAACGACTGTGACGAAACAAGTTATACTTGTTTCATCGTTTCTAGAAACAAGTGAAGGCAATAAATTGTAGATTTGTGCCCAATAAAAAAGCCCAAAATTGAGAAGCATTACTATTCTCAAGCTCAAAAGCAATGGAATTTTTGAAACTCAAAAGTGAGGAGTTTGTTATCAAACAACAATGTGTGCAATCTATCCAAGAACACAGGTTTATCAAACACCCAAAAATTTGTTTCTGTTCCGAGAAACATAAAAATTCTTTTCTACTATTTTTGAACATAGAAATGACAGAAACGTTGTCAAATGGTACTTTAAAGCACCCATCAATCAGTCTATTATTTAATCTTTTCAATATATTCTTTTCCCACTCAAGAAATAAGTACTTCCTTATTTTTTTTTTTTAAATAGAAAGACTAAATACTTTTTTTTTTGATAGGCGGACTAAGA
>NC_056560.1:4296781-4304916 GCF_013358625.1 Macadamia integrifolia | reverse complement strand
GCTACGGACATGTTTAATGTTAAACGGGCTTTAACCGGTTTTTAAACGGACCCTCTTTAAAATGTGCTCTTATATTCCGGCCCACTCATGCAAACCCAAAAAAATGACAATAAATTAATAAATTATACCAAATATAACCATTATTTAAAATATGAACATGTTTTTACTTTTTAGTTTTTACTTTCTAATTTGGGGGGTAAAATAGGTATTCTACAATCATTAAAGGGTCGGGCTAGGCCAGTGCACAATAGGCCGGTCTCGATCCGGTGTTAAACGGTCGGTCTCGGTCGGGCGCCCGATGGTCCAAGTAGCAAAACCAAGACCGACCGTTTATAAACAGGCCGGGCTCAAGCCCGACACGTTTAATAAACGGTCCGGGCTGGACCGGTCTATAAACGGTCGATCCCGATCGGTTTAGTCGGTTCGGGCCACGAATTGACACCCCTAGTTCATCATACTTAGAATCACATTTTGTGCATCATTATTACATGAAATCATTGGATTTATAAGGATTTACAAACTTTTTTCAAGAGAAAATGAGGGTTTCAATTTATTTCAAATTTATTAGATCTACTCATGCTCAATGATTAAAAATGTTTAGATTTTTTATATGTTATGTAAAAACAAGTGTTCTACAACTTCCATGGAAAATTTTGATTTTTCTCAAAAAAATATATTTGTCTATCAATACCATACCCTCATCATTTTGAACATTTTCAACTCAATATATTTGTCTATCAATACGATACCCTCCACTTAAGTATTTATGCATTCTACATGTTATATATAACTTTTTTTAACTGTTTTTTTATGCAAAAGTGTATAAAAATGTGTTCCCTATCCATTTATGTGCGTATCTTTAGCGTATCTTAGCGTATCTCCGATACGATACGATACCCTCCGATACGTATCTTAATTTTGACCGACCGATACGACGACCGATACCGATACTTTAATCCTTGTATGTAACTACATAATAGGAGTAAATTATTGATTAAAATGTAGGACAATATCTATGGTCCTTAATTCTTCCCTAAATTAAACCATTATGTTTTGTTAAAACAATCAAATATTTAATTGTTACACTGGTTAATCGGATTGATTTTGATGGTTTAAATGGTTTGATTGTCACGGTGTCAATTCGATTTGAAACCAACGGGTTAAATGGTTAAAACAAGCCCAACCCATTTAATTAATCGATCTTAAAATTTGAAATCAAAACCAAATCATTTACTAAACGGTTTTGCGATTCCAATGTAAATAGCTCGATTCGGTTTCAAATTCACATCCTTAGGTGTACATCTATCCATATACAGTTGTGTTTATAAATATATGAGAGTGTATTTGTAATGTTGTTAATGCCTTATGAAATTTCAAACTCTCTAATGTTATTAATGCCTTGGGAAATTTGAAACTGTCTATTCACCTTTATATGACAGACATGTTTATATACGTATGAGTGTATCACTGTATCTATCCAAAATTACAGATTTACAACAAAAGATAACCGAAGCCTACTCGATATAACAAATATATAATATAAGATATCAAAATAAGACATAGTTGAAATACTGAGACAGTCGACAAATTAGAGTTAGCGTCGTCGTCGTCGGCGGCGGCGGCGGCGGCGGAGGCGGAGGCGGAGGCGGAGGCTTCGACACTTGAAATCTCAACCCTTCGCTTCTTCAAATTTTTAAAATTTGAAAAATCTGGTATTCTTTCCAAAAACCCGCAATCACTAATACCCAAAATTTCCAAGGATTCCTTCAATCCATTAAGTCCTAGAATCTCAGTTGGCTTCTGGAAGCCACGAACTTCTAGGATCTTCAAGTTTTTCAAATTTGACAAATCTGATAATGTGTCCAACTTGAAGCACCCGATGACATATAACTCTTCCAAGGATTCCAATTTCTCGAACCCACAAATTTACCTTAACCTCCCACAGCCTTCCACCTTTAAGCATTTCAAATTTTTTAAATCTGATAGAACTGGCAATCTTCTCAAAGATTTGCAGAATTCAACTCTTAGGAATGATATAAACTTGAGGGAAGAACTGAGATGCACCGAAGACTCTCGCAATGCTCTAAACTGAGATCATGAAGACTAGTAAGAGAATTGAGTGTTGCTGGTAGTCTCTTAAAGTTGCTTCTGGAAAGATTCAATGCTTCCAATTTTGCCAATTTCTCAAAATAACTTGCTAGCTTCTTCATATTCCCACATATTTTAAGCCTTTCTAAACTTGTCAGGTTTGAATGCTCAATTGGGAATGACTTAATCAACAAGCATCCATTAAAATCTAAAACTTTTAATTTCTTAAGAGTACCAATGGATTTGTTAAATACAGTCCTGAAGAAGTAACATCTCCAAGCCTTGATTTGCTGAAAGGTCAGGTGTTTTTGATAGTTGTTTACACAACATGAGATTTACAACTTTTAGATTTTCATCCATCTGCAAAAGAGAACACTAACTTATCTATTAGCTCATTTATTAGAGAATAAGGGTTTTAATTTATAAGAGATATTGACAATAAGCAAAAGAGAAAAGAAATTATTTGGGACCTTGATGTGTTTCCAACCCTCCCAGCGTTCTGTGATATCACCATATGACAGATCAAGAACAACCAGTTTCTCTGGAACAAATTCGATTAATGTAAATTGCATAGGGCGTCCTCTCCAACTAAGCCATCTCAGTTGTGAAAAAGGATACTCGAAGTTCTCAGCAAAACATCTATAATCTACTTGAAGTAACCTCAGTCGAGTCATTTCAACAAATCCTTCATTCACTAAATATTGGCTCGAGCTATCTTTAGAGTCAATAAAGTCAATACTGAGAGCTTCAATTTTCCTATTTCGCTAAAAAAAATTAAGAAGAACTTCACATAAGTAATAAATCACCAGGGAATTGAAAAGGAAAAATAATCGACATCAAAATTGAAATCAGTAATTTCTCACAAAAAATCTTTATTCAGTACCTACCGTCTTGTTATCCAATACTTCCAACGCTTCCTCTCACTGCTCCCTTGGCTCATTAAGCTTTTCTTGACGAACGAACGATCTCCCTCCCAAGATCCCCGAGTTGATCATGCATTCCGAGACAACAATTTTCATCAATTGTTATCAAAGACCTTAGCTTAAGAACTTCAAGTCCTAATTTAGGATGAAATTTACACTCTTCCCATATGTAGCATGCGACATCCTTTTGCAATCCAATGCAAAAACATGCGGTAACAAGAAACATTTGTTTCTCCCAACAATCTAATCTATCATAACTTATTGTCAATCTTTTCATCACTTCTTTATGAAGAACCCCACACAAATTCTCCAATGTGGCTTGCCATACATGTTTCTCCTTGCCAAATAAAGACGAACCTACAACTTTGAGAGCCAAGGTAATCCTCCATTAATTTTTACCATAGCTTTTGACAGTTCCAAGTAATCTAATCTATCATAACTTATTCTCAATCTTTTTCTTTTGCTTTTTCTTACCCTTATGTGTAATATAATAAAAGCTTTCATCGAGGACGTGGATGTCAATAACCAAATCACGTAAAATCTATAGTCGTTCTTTTCTTTTGTTATCTATTCCATTTCATCCAATTTACTTTGGGTAAAAAAACGTGTCACATTAACCAAGAAAAAGAAAATTATAATAACTTTACCAAATAGAGGAAAAAAAAACTATAATAACACATTAAAGGCATCTACGGGTGTCAGATTGGTTGGTCCTACGAATTTTGTCAAGCCTTTCTGTTTTTTTTTTTTTTTGCCGAGTCCCAAGTCTTCTTTAATTTTTGGGTAGGAACTCCGAAGTCCAGTCTTTCTATTTTTAAAAGGGAAGGCCCATTTGAAATTTCATAGGTGGGAAACGAATCTATAATCCTTTTTAAAAGTTAATACAATTAATAAGGGGAATGTCATAAAGCGTATAAGTCTGCCCCATCTTATTCTTCCCTCTGTGTTGACTGTTGACTATTGACTATTGATTGTTGACTATTAAATTTACCAATTGTATATATGTTGGGAAAATTGAGGTGTTGGAGGATCCTGACCTCCATTTCATTTGACAGAGAAACACAAGTAGGACAAAACACACTAATGATGCAAGGCTGATAACAATTTACAAGGAAAAAAAAAAAGAAAGAGAATTTACTATCACTCCCTTAAACTTGGCTTATATTTACTAAAAATTTCCTTTTTTTTTTTAAAATTTTTTTATACTCCCCTATTTTTTTATTTTTACATCTTTTTATCTCCTGTTCTTTTTAAATACCTAAATTACCCTTCATTTTCATATGTAACCTATTAAACTTTTTTTTTTTCAAATTGATTAGGAATGAAAATCAATACTTTACATGGGTCTCATTCCTCCATTAGAGAGTGGCGAGTTCTTATGAATTTAAATCTCTTTTCACTGTGGAATGATTAAGTGATTTGTATCGGTATTGGTTGAGAATGATACATATGCAATACTTTTATTAAAATTTTAATTAATTTTTATCTCTAACCATGTATTACAACCCTAATGGGAAACGTAACATTGAGATTGGTACTATTCCGAATTAGTATTGGCTAAGACCGATACCAATAAAGAAGTAGATCACTAAATTCGTGATGAAGAATGAGATAAAAAATAATAATAATAATAAATAAATAAACAATAACCTTGATGATGGATGAGACAAAATTTAAAAAGAAAAGAAAAAAAACTAATAAATAAACAATATCTTTAAGTGGTTCAATACTAATGCATGCATTTAAAGAAAAAAAATAAAGAACAATATGGGATTCAATAAGGAGTATGAGTTTCAGGCAGCAAAGCAACATTCAAACCAAGTAATGGTGAAATTATAAGCCACTTTGTTGTTTTATTGGATTAGCAAAAGCATGTTTTAAATCAGTTTATTTGAAAAAAAAAAAATTATAGGTAAAAACTGAAAAAGAGGGGTAAAAGTGCAGCTAATCTTAAGCTCATCAGGCTATGTAATCCAAAAATAATAGCTAAGAAGTTGTTTGAATCTCAATGGCAGCGTCTAAGAATGCCGGTTCTTCTTCGTATGATGTGTTCCTGAGCTTTTGTGGAGAAGACCCCCGCACCAAGTTCACAAATCACCTCTACCATGCCTTGGTTGATGCCGGGATTGGCACCTTCTGCAGGGACAACGATAAAACCCCAATGGGGAAGGAGATTTCGCTGGAGCTAATCAATGCGATCGAGCAGTCGAGAATCTCTATCCCCATCTTCTCGGAGAAGTATTCTTCTAGCAAATTATGTCTCATTGAGCTCACTTAAGATCTTTGACTGCAAAAACAAAATGGATCAACTCGTTCTACCCATTTTCTACAATATCGAACCCTCAGCTGTGCACTATGCAAATACCTTTGAGGGACACCAACGCCAGATCTGTTTGGACGACGTGACCGTGAAGAAGTGGAAGGAGGCTCTAAGAGAGGTTGGATCATTCAAGGGATGGGAATCCTTTGAGGGATTCCAAGAACGTTTTTATTTTATATTTTATATTTATTTATTTTGGTAAACCCATGATTTCAATGTCATATTCTTGTAATACACAATCATCATGGAGCTGACTTTGACGCATATGTCTAATTATGGTTAATCCGAGCAAGGTCTGGGTCAGCCCAAGCCCATCCCAACAATTTCCAAACCTCGAAGTCTCGACTCTCGTCCAGCCCATGGGCTGAAAACTCAACACAGGCCATGTCAGACTCAGGGCGGGCTTGGGCTAAACTTAGAACAATTCTCATTTATTAAAATATACCTGTCAACCCAGCGCCCCTCCATACCCCCACCCCCAAAAAAAAAAGAAATGGAAAAAATTTAGTGGGAGAAAATTATGGAGGAATAAAGAAATTATAAAAAAAAAAATATGAAAACTAAACTTATTTATAAAAACGAGATGTGACGAATCTCAATTCTGAAAAGTCCACAATTTAGAAGAACCGAGTGTGCCAATTTGTGGTCATTAATTCTTTTCTTCTATAATAGATTACTCTTATTCACAAATATTTTTTTTTAAAGTTAAAAGTAACAAACCAATCCATAAGGGAAAGATGGAGGGATCCCTGGCTAAAATATCAATTTCTAGCCCGCCCTGAGCCCCGAAAAGGCTGACTTGGGCTTTTAAGCCCATCGATTGGGTCAGGGTTGAGATTTTAGGCTCAGGTACTGTTGGACTGGGCTTGGGCTGAGCCAGAATCAACGATAATAATATCTTTTACATGGTGAAAAAATAGAACTAACCCGAACTTGCCCAGTCCTAAAATAACGAAAATAGTGCTGCTAAGGGTGATCAAGGCCAACCCAGCTCAATTATGGTCAATCAGGGTCGGTTGAGTCTGACAAAGTTCGGCCTGGACTGCAATATCCCAAGCAAACTTTGGACTAGGCTGGGCTTGGGTTTAACTATGTAGACCTATGGTTGGTTTGGGTTTTAATAGACTTGACCTAGCCCAGCCCGGTTACATCCTTAACAATGGGGCAGGTTGCCCTACAAGCTTGACCTTTTTTGTTTCTTTCTCTGGGGTGAAGCTTGGCCATTTTTCTAGAACCATTATAAATCAAGACCGAAACAACTGTAAGTTGTCCGTATTGTTATGGACGTCCTAACACTGTGGTGCCTCCTTTCATATGAAGTACACCTTAAAATATCTGATGGAGCTAGAGCTGCAAGTTTGGCTCATGCCCGTGCCAGCCAATCCTAAGCATATCTGAACTTTTCAACTTGGGGGTTAGTCTACAATATTAAGTATCAGAATTTTCATTTAATATTTTGTTATTATCATTCCTTAAAGTATCAAATAGTTTGTATGCTTATTTTTTTTCCTCTTTAAGTATAATATAATTTTTTTTTCTTTCGATAAATGTAGATACTGTCAATTCCAGCCCAGCCTAGCCTTAGGCCGGCCGGAAATGGGCAAAAACTTGGAACACATGATGGGCCTGGGTTTCCAAAACCTAGCCCAAGCCAACCTGGTTGCTCCTCTAAATGGAACCAAGGATTTTGATGATCTGCCGTCAAGCGTTTTGATTTTGAAAGGGTAGTTCGAAATCAGAAAATAATGATAGGGTTCCCTTTAGAGATGTAAATAGATGAATTCGGATTAGATGCAGATTTGAATATTCCTTGATCGGATATGGATGTGGATTGAATTTAGATTTTGGGTCATTCATTTACTCTTTGACTTGTGTAATCTGGATATTTTTTCACCCAATGAACACAATTTGTTCTTTATCCATCTTTCTAATCTAAGTTGTCTCAGCTCTTTTCCTCATCCTCTAGACCTTATCTAAACTTCAAAAACCCTTAAAATCATTAATTAATTATCTAATTGGGTCAGATAAGTATTTTTTAGTTAATTACCTTTTGACCGGATACAAAGGCAGATTTGAATTTGAATTTTAGCTATCCATTTACATTCTTATACCCATGTGCTATGGTACAGGCAGGAAGAGGAAGGGGCATCGTCCCTTGCCCTTTCTAAACCTTATTTTGGTCTATGGTTAGGGCGAAGTGAGCCCCAACTCTAAACCTTATGTTGGTGAAAAAAAACAAAATTTTTGATTTTTTATCATTTGAATATAAAATGGTCTGATTTGGGTTCATACGGCCGATCCATTTCGGTGTTTGGTCGAGACCAATCCCGTGTTACCAAGGTTAGGCGGTTGGGCCCCTAGGGGGGTTAAGGCTACGAGGTCGGAGCAGTACAAGAAACCAAAATCTGAAAAACGTGTCGTTGCTGAACGCTGCATGAAACTGGCCCGCCTCAATGAAACAAAAGGGAAAATAAGGAAAAGGAAGGATACGGTGGTTCTGGCTTCCCATCATAGAGAAGGAATTTATCGGGTTATATCATCGAAGTGAAGTCGACAAACAAAAGGAACTTGGCAGTTATTTAGGGTTTATCGTCGGGAACAGCTATCCAAGATCGCCAAAGGACTTCAATCTGATCGCTTGGTGTGTTCACGAGCTTCAGGTACGTATTTTCCTTCCATACTTTGTTTGATCCTGGTATTGGAGGCTTTGAATTTGTAAAAGCAGTAGTGAAATCTTACTTCTTATTGAAATTATTGTTCCGTAAATTTGAATTTCGAACACGCTGCGGTTCTCTCTCCCCCCC
>NC_056560.1:4282941-4296761 GCF_013358625.1 Macadamia integrifolia | reverse complement strand
CCCCCCCCCCCTCCCCCCTCTCTCCCTCCGGGGGTCTTTTCCTCGAAGTATCTTGATATAGTGGAAGCAGAATCTGTTTTAAGGATCACGGATAGCTGTTTAATTGGATTTGCCTAATAATTGCCTGTTGTCGAGTTATGTGTCAATTGGGTTTTGATCAATTTTCACGTTCATAGATTCCTGTTAGTTTTTGGTTTCGGGAGCGTCTTATGTGAGTTCTCCGAAAATGTGTGGTATTGGCAAGAGTAAACCTTCTTCCGACCTGATCAAACTACCTCATAGTCGTTTCCTTTCGCACAATGCGGTAAGAAATTAATGTTGTTGGTTTTGGACAACAACATTCACTGTTAAATGTGATGAGAGTTATAGGACATTAAGATATATCTGATTCTGTCTCTATTTAATGCAAAATTGTTGGAAATATTACAGAATATAAACAGGGGAATGAATACTTATTTTGTACCATAGACAAACCCAGTTGATCACGTTAACGATAAACACCATATATGGCATCACAAACTTGAAAACACAAGAAGATCCTTAAGGAATCGCTGGGGCTGAATCGTGCTACCCGTTACTCTCTTTAAGATATAGATGCCTGTGGTGCAAACTAGGTTATTGGAAATCAGCCTCCAAGATAAAACAGTTCGCAAGCCCTTCCTAGTGAGAAAATACATGCATAGTTTAGGTCTTGACCCTAGTATGACCTCAAATAGATCTGTTTGGAGGGTTAGGATCCATGTAGCCAACCACATTTAGGTGGGATATTGTTGAGTATTTATGTTGTTGTGGTGTTCTTTCTTTTTACTGTTATTTTTAATATTTTTTCTTTGCTCGGATCCATGTAGCCGACTCCATATAGTTGGGATAAGGTTGAGTTTGTTGTTGTTTTGTTTATTATAGGCTAATTAGTGGTAGATTTGATAAGTTTAATTTCAGTCTTAGATTAGGATTAGGAGTTGTTTCCCTTTATAAACTTGCCTGTACCCAACGACTGGGATTAGATTGATGAATGGAAGTTTGAATGGTTCATGATACTGGGTTGGTATGATAGCAGCAAGGTCGTGTGACCTCTTCTCTCGTCCCCCATCGGTCTGTTGTATCATCCTCCCCTTGTGGGATATTTTCTGCAGCTATTTTCTTCTCTCTTATCGACTTCTTCTTTCCATGTATTCTCCTTCTCACCATGTTCCTCATCTTTATTTCTGCTTCTTCCTATCTGCTTTCGTTCCCTGATCCTGCCATGGGCGACACTTGCAGCCCTATATATTAGCTAGGAACCCCCTGGATAATGGTTTTTAGGTGTGAGGTGTCCACCCTAGGGCGATTCGAGCCCTTGAATCTCATTTTGAAAGCCCTCTTTTATCTTGAGATTGCAGCCAAAGTTTCAGATCTGAAACTATAGTATTGCCGGAGATATATTCAGAGATTTAAATCTCTATTAGTTGTGGATCCATTAGCTGCCATGACTTGCATTCGGTTAGAATATTGGAGCGAATTCCCTCGCCTGGAATTTCGAATCAATCTGAGGCTATTTAGGTGAGTTTGAACACCTAAAACCTAGTCTGAAGAAGATAACTTTTCTTTCATGTTTCCATATTTGTTGGCCTTATTTCTCCGACTTTCCAAAATACCATCCTCTTTTTGATTATATCTTTCCACTAAATTATTTCCAATTCCAATTTTTCTCATCTCACCTTGTACGTGATTTTCCCCCTTTGTTCCCTTTTCTTTTGATTTTGGCCTCCAATAAATTACGAGATTGCCATTGCTTTCATTTGATTGTAGCCTATTACTTAGGGTGGGCCCATAAGCGATCCAAGCCGGGTTTTTGGAACATTGGATTTGCATCACCCTCTCTTTTATTTATAGGATAAGAAAGAACATGGAAGCAACCCTCCTTGTGTGGCCTAAAATTCCCTTGCAAGTTACAACTTTGGGCTCTAAAAAAATAGAAGCTAGTTAAAATAGAACCAATAAGGCTTTATTAGATCCAGCCTTCTAAACATTGGACACTAAAATAGAAACTATAACTTAACGAAGAAGCTGGAATTAAGTGGACACCTGTCCAGCTTTCTGTAAAACATATTACAACTTAATGAGAGCCCTTTCACGATTGAAAAAGATTCATAGTTTTTAGGATCCTAGAGATATAGATGATGAAATCCTAAAAGATAGGATCGGTTTACCTTCCATAATGCAAGCCATATTTTTCTATATTGGGCCTTATCGTGCTAGATCTGCATTTGCATTTAGCATTCCCCTTTCTCATTTTTATACATGATCTAAATATTTTCAACACTGGTTGTAGACACCTAATTTTGTCCCCCCCACCCCCTTCCCTGACGATGATGAATTACGGGCAAGGATGAAGCTAGAATTCTCTCTTTTGCGAAGGAAAAAGATTTTCGGCATGAACCCAGTCAAAACCTAGCTTTCCCTAACCCAGTCATTAATTCGTGGAGTATGGCTCCCCTATAGGGTTCTAGGCCCTAAATCCTAGGTGGTGACTCCAAAGTCATGCTTTCCCGAGCCCCCTCAGTCGTCAAGTAAGTTTGAAGACATCACCTGCAAGGCAGACATGTGAGAGGTAAAAGACTCCCTCTCGAAGGAGAGGGGGAAAATATTTCCCCCTTACCAGGAGAAGGGGAATATCCCAAGGCGTGGACGTATACACATCGTTCCACGTATGCGTTCTCCAATCTTTATCCTTACACTGGTCGAGGCAGAAGCTTCTAGTGGAATGCAAATTTCTGCTTGCCAAATTAATAATTCGGTACTGGTGATTACTCCAAAGGTCATAAAACAAGATGCATTCTTACATGGTTCTCACTTAGCAAATGGCAGAAAACTTTGGTGATAACTGAGTTTGATGTTGAACCAACAAATATTTGGTGAAGGGAAACTATTTCAGCAGAAATTACTAGTAACCTGTATGGACAGAGTGTGTTTATTTTGGATGCTGTAGTACAGGATTTCTAATTTTCCACCCCTTCCCAAACTTTGTGTATTTTGCCAACTGACGTTTACTGCTCTGACCTAGGTCATCTAATCTCATTTCTTACGTGTTTTCACTCTTGTTGAGTCTGTGGCTGGTATATTTGATAAATGCTGCATAACATTGTTTTCTTGTTTCTACAATGTAGTTTTAGTGAATGGCTGTATTTCCATGCCATTTATGTTTTACAGTGTGAGCAAGCATGCTCTTATCTCTATCTTTTATGAGGAAACAAAGTTATTTGAATTCCATATGATGCCTTCTTGATGCGGTTATGTGTCGAGATAATTAGGGATTTTTTTTTTCATTCTTTATTTGAGTTATTTTGTCAACTTGTGATGCGTTTATATTAGGATTTATTTGTTTTTTATTATTTTATTTTTTGTTAGAGTCGTAGATAGAGTTAGCATCATACTTTTTTTTTGTTTTCTTTCTTTTTTTGAGTTGAACTCTATTTCAGTTTCACGAAGGATTAGAAATTGAGTTTTATGAGTTGAAATTGATTGCTGCCATGGGCTGTGCGTATCTCTCTTTCCTTCACGGATATTCCCTCTCCTATCTCAGGTAACATCTGTCTTCTACTCTCTCTTTATTTCTCGTTTTATTTTCCTTTGCTTTTGATTTCTGCTACTATTGCTCTTCCTCTGTTTGAGTGATTCTTCGACAACATCAATAGAGAACTAGATCTCTCTTGATACTCTTCCTTTCAGTCTCAAATCTGGAAGCTTGAATCTTCATCTTAGGGTGACTGAAACCCTTGCTCCTAGGCTCCTGTGATACTCCTACGGTGAGAATCGAAACCACAACAGGTCGGTTTGAGAATCGTTGCCCAGATCTGCCCCAATCAATAATTTGAACTTATTACCTGATTATAGGGTCTATTATTGGGTGTTTCTAAGAGCTTTAGGTCTTAAGATTTGGTGCCTGAAATTTCGGAAAGAACAAAGCTTAGTTGAATGAGTTCTCTCACTCAAAACAAGCATAGGTCTTCCACTGGTTCTATTGGAGTCGTGAGGAAGAAGAAGGGCTATTCTCCTATTTGATTCTAAAGGTCCAACTTCTCTGTTATACAACTCAACCCCTCTTTTCTAAAAGTTGTGTTCTAATATTTCCTTTCCCTTTGTTAATTCCAGAATACCCCACTAATTTCAAATTTATTGCAATTTGACCCCATTATTTGTTCCCTACACTATTAAGGGCTTTAGTTGTTCCTGAATTTTCAAAAAACCACCACTATTCTCTTTGAAATTGATTTAGTTAATAGTGGGCCCATAAACGATCCAAAAAAGGATTCTTCAACCCTGGATCCGCATTAATTGGTATTAGAGTCGAATTTCTAGCTGTTACTAATCATGGCAGGTCACATCACAAATTCTGAGTTGCATAAATTATATTGTGAACTGGCTGAGAAGACTAAGGCCAGGTTTGAGAGGGGTGAGCCAAAATATGACAAGTTCATGGAAGAGACTCAAGGTGCTCTCACTGAGATTCTTGCCTTTATGAAGAGGTTCGAAAAGCGAGATGAAGTAGGAGCTCCACAATTTGACCCCACATGGCTCGTGCCCAAATAACCCACTCTGATTCCATTAGACGACATCCAGTCCAAACCCAAACTTCAGGGTGGATAGGCCCTTCCTAGGGTCATAAGCCTAGTAGCCACACACTACCCGACCGATGTGGGACTAAAATCGCCCCCCCAATTCCTGGACATGGGGCATACATATGGTTGCATTGTGGAATTGATAGACTGCTCTCCTTTTTTGTTGAAACTAGCTAGCCTTTTGAACATGAAAGGTGTATGGTGGTTTTTTATTTTTATTTATCTTTATTTATTATTATTGGAAAAATATTGAGAAACTAGAGATATGGTAGCTAACTGAAATTCCGAATGGGAAAAAAGAAAAAGGGGGAAATTACCTAGATCCACTAGATCAGGAAATAAATTACAAGATAAATAGGTTTCAAATTTATTTTACATTGATTAGTTTCAACTTTGAAAATATTTACTTAATCCCCAAACTTAGTTTTTGCTCGTATGGTTCAAGAAAAAAATAAAAGTAAACTTCCTAAAATACCCCAACCACCCCAACCTGCAGCGGAAAAACATCATCTACAGGGAGGCTTTGGTGCGGTGAGGTGCAGTGAAGCACAAGATTGTGACACGTGGCCAAAACGCATCCTAGGGCTGCGGATGTTTGCCCAAACCCAACCTGTTGCTCGATCCATTTCAGATGTAGGGATGCGGAAACCCACCCGATTAGAGGAATCCCCGTTGATTATATCTCATAACTCTGAATCCCGATTATTCAGATCATAGTTGTTACGGCTCTAAGGCGAACCAAGGCGGTGGAAGGTTGTCTAACTGCTTAGGCGAGAAGGCGCCCGGTTTAAGGCAAACAAGGCGACCAAGTGTTATTTTTTATTTTCCTATTTTCTAACATTATTTAGTAAGCTATATATACATTGTATCATAAAAAATAAAGATTAAGCAACATCAAGTCATTAAAAATCAACAATTAGCCATATTAAATCATAAAAAATTAACATTAAGTCATATTAAGTTATAAGAAATCAATATTTAGATAAATGCTCTTGTTTTATAATAAGTTTGACTCATGAGATTTTTTGTATTATTTATAACATAAAACCAACTTTCTAACAAGTCTAAGATTACTTAAATCTGATTTGTAATGACAAAGTTATGCTCCGGTCAAACTTAATTTTAAGTGCGTGAATGCTGTTAAAATCGCCTGAATGAAAATAATTTTATGATTATCAAAACAAAAGATTATTTTACCGGACTTTTGGTTTTTAACAATGTTTTAACATGATAGAATTTATAAAATTTTCATAGTTGAGAAAAACCCTAGCATTTAAAAGTTGAAAATTGCACCTATAACCAAAATCTAGTTTTTGTTCTTGGACTGGAGGGTTGACTTTTTATCATTTTGGAATTCGATTTTTAAACTATTTTTATTGGATTCAAATAGGGGGTATTTGCTTATTTATGAATAATATCTTAAGTAAATGAAATTCATTTACGTAAATGATATTTGGCATAAATAAGGGTAAAAACACAAGCCTACATGCAGTGCAACAAGGCAACTGTCGCCTAGGCCCCAGGCAAACCGCCTGGACACCTAGTCGTCGCCTAGGCGACGCCTTGACAACTATGATTCAGATCAAGAATAATTGATTTCAATCCTAATTCATTAACATTGCAAGAATCATCATCCAGTCCAAAAACATTGAAGAGTTTACGGTAATTTTAAATCAGAACTGTTTTGAAGCTGGAAAAAATCTCAAATATAGGTGAGGGCAACAAAATCCAAGTCAAGAGTAATAAACTTGTAAAGAGATCAACATACAAAGAGGGTTCAGCTAGAGATAAAAAAAAAGATGAATAGAAAAAACCAAGGTTCAGCAACACCAACTCCGTTGAGGGGAAATGGCCAAATCTCAGTTAAACTATAAGATGAGATGTTAACAGAGCAAAAGGAACCATCATTCGTCAGAGGAGGACCCATCTCCGGACAATTAATCCAAAAAATAGTACAAAGCCTTCCAAATTTCTCATCCAACCTTAAGCTCACATTCATCTCTTTTTAATCAGAACTAAAACAATAAAAGTTGCGCAACAACAAAAAAAACCCTTGATGTGCTCTGGTCGCTGCTCGGTACCCTACTCGGTGAAGATTGAGATGAAGAAACCCACCCGATTCCAACCTGCTGATTGGCGGGGGTAAGGGAGTTAAGTGGGGGCGGCCAGGGGGGGTAGTACCTTCACACTTGAGAACGCATAGAGCTCCGGCATCTTTTTGGGCCTTTTTTTTGTCCCTCCTGACCACACGCTGTTTGTGAGGAAGAAAAAACCACTTCTTCCTCTCCTGCTTGGGCTGCTACTGAATTCCGATGCAAGGTACCCGTGTCTCTCTCTCTCTCTCTCTCTCTCTCTCTCTCTCTCTCTCTCTCAGATAAAGGAGAAAGAAAGATCGATCAAAGGGAGATGTTTCAGAGATAGATACTGTCCTCTCACAGACAATCAAACCTCGACCTACTTATAATATCAAATTTTAAAACTATTACGTGGAACAACGTCAATTCTTGGAGGGCCTTGGGGTTGCAGGTTGGGTGGAGTTACAGAGCAAGGGATTGCAGGAGGGAGGGTGCGGCCTTTGTGGAGAAGGAAGGAGAAGAGGCGGAAGAGGAGAGGGGAGGAGGAAGTAGGTCCCACATGCGATTAAAAATGAATTGAATAAAAATAAAAGAATTGAGGTTGGGGTATTTTAGGAAGTTTACTTTTATTTTTTTTCTTGAACCATACAAGCAATAACTAATTACGGGGATTGAGAATATATTTTCAAAGTTGAAACTAATGAATGTAAAATAAATTTGAAACCTACTTATCTTGTAATTTATTTTCAAATCTAGTGAATCTAGGTAATTCCCCCCCCCCCCCAAAAAAAACTGACGTAATCACTAATTCACTATAGGAAACAATACATGATTTGAAAACATTTAAAGTCTAAGATAATTCTGTAGCTCAGTTTATTTTTTGTTTGTTAACTGGAGTGTATGTGTAAGGATACTGACATGGTTCCTCACATTTGCAACAAGAAATTTCACACCTTAAAATGTCATGGTGTAAGGGACATCAATTAACAAGTGTCATTTCATTCTTGGATTGTAATTGTTTGATCTTGTCTGTCCATAAACTGCAATTGTGCAAGTATAGATTGGACATCCAATCTGTTTGCTTTTATTGTCAGTTTACAACCATTGTCAGTAGTCAGAATTTGGACATCTAATCTAATTGTTTATACTGTCTGCTCTAGTGCAAATTTATTACAAGATCCCTTTTCGTGACCATATTCCTACTTGTCTTTTACAGTTAGCTGGTTGATGCACCACAATCGAATCTAAAGTAAATGGGGATTGGTTGGCAGTTCTAGATTACATATTTATTTCCATTTGAGAAGAGAAGGTGATTATGGCAGGGCAACTGCCGTGGAATCCTTCTCAGCAAGGGACTACAGGAAGTGGAGCCTATGTGGTGTTCCAGAGTACATCAGAAGGGTCTCACGGCTGTGCACCTAGATGGTACTTCAGTAGACAAGAAATAGAAGAGTATTCGCCATCTAGAAAGGATGGAATTGATTATAGGAAGGAGAGCCAACTTCGCAAGTTTTACTGTTCATTTATACAGGAGTTGGGCATGAAGCTTAGAGTGTAAAGCCATAAGCCTTTTCCATTTAGTTATGCTTCAATTTTCATGGAAACACATGTGCTATTTGGCTAGTTTAAGCAACAGCTGCATTCCCCCTCTCCCCCCCTCTCCCCCCCTCACCACACCCCCACCCCCACCCACCACCCCCCCCCCCAAAAAAAGAAAAAAACAAAAAAAAATCCATGCTTTTCTTAATTCACATGACATGATTCTATTCCACTAAATGAAAAACTGCAGTTGGTATTATTTATTTAGGTTTTTTTTTTTTCCTTCTCTTGGAGGACTCTTAAGTATTTCTGAATTGTCCTGAGGCACTATTTGGTTGCCTTGTGCAATGTTAAAGTTTGTACATCTTCCAAAAATTCTCGTCCAAACTCCAACTGGCTTGGAGTTTTTCTGTTTGCATTTATCTCGTCTTCTTTCCCTTGGATGTAAACCTTTTCTTCCATTTTCTGGCTTTATTTATCAGTTAGATATTTCTGCAATATCACTATGCACAAAAGGAACTTATGAATGATTGCTCATAATGCAGACCCCAATTAACAATTGCGACAGCGATGATTTTATGCCACCGGTTTTATTTGCACCAATCTCATGCAAAGAATGAATGGCAGGTGAATGTTACACATCTTCTGCTCCTGTACAGTAATTTTTGTTTAATGGTTAGGACATCTTCCCCATCCCCCTCTTCATTGACGTCTTTATTGGTGATATGAATTATGACAAGCTATGTCTTAGATAGGTTTATGCATTTGATTCTGGTGTGGAAATCACATCAAACACTGGGCAGTAGAAATTCACATAAGGAATCCATTACTATAATTCAAAAAACACGTTAAAAAGGTTTCATCCAGATAAAATGGAAAGTACTTATGTATAAAACAGAGTATTTAAAATCTACTCTTGACAATTAATATTTAATAACCTTAGAGGCCATGAGAAAAACTTGAGTTTTGCTATTAGATTACAAGTTTTTAAGATAGGATTCTTTACTTAAGGGATTCAGCGGTTCTTTAGCTAGGTTACCTAGGAAATATGGGCCAAGAAAGACTATTTTTTTTTTAGGTTGTGTGGAGTGGGGGGGAGGGAGAGTTCGGTTGAAGAGAATCAGTCTATTTATACTTTAGAGACAAGTGGACTGTCTTGTGGGAAGATGTGTTTGGTGTACTAATACATATAATATCACTGTTTGTATTTGTTTGTTTTATTGCTGAAACTATTCTGATTGTCATGCTTTTAAGCTTTTTCTTTTGTCCTACATTACTACATATATCCTACCAACACAAACACAAGTTCTCTTGTTGATTGCGATGGAGGAAAAGAAAAAAGGAGTATTTGTTCTTACTGACTCCTCCAAGTCAGATGGGTTTGTCTTTCTTGCTTCTTGAACTGACAGTACTCTTTTTTTTCCAGACAATTGCTTCAGTATGCATGTTTCTTGCAAGCAAGGTTGAAGAAACACCTCGTTTGCTGAAGGATGTTGTTGTTGTGGCTTATGAGACAATCAACAAGAGGGATCCTACTGCTGCACAAAGAATAAAACAGAAGGTGTGTTTGATGTGTTTTTCTATGTGTTTGGATGTGTCTCTTGTGTAGTTTAAACCATAGTTAGCAAATTCGGATTCGGGAATTATTTGGGCGGAGAATTATTCGAAATAATTCGATTGGTTAATTTAAGGATTCGGTCAAAAAAGCGGTCAAAAAAGCGGACAAAATAAAAATTGGAGTCGGATTCGGATTCGAGAATTATTCGATTAAAAAAATAAAAGTCGGGCAAAAAATTCGGATATTATTTTTATAGTTTATTGTATATTTTTTATTTATCAAGTTATTAACTTGATTTGTATACTTAGAAAGAGCAAATTACTTTATACAATAAAGTTAAAAACTATGAAAAAATTGTCATTAAGCGATGGAAGCAATAGTTATTGTAATCCAATTTCTACTCATGAAATAGATTAGGCCCCAAAACAGTGAAAGCAAGATTACAACTACAACAAAACAAATAAATAAATTGACCACAAAAAATTTTCACTATCCTTTTGCTTGGGTTCATAAGACCCACATTGCACTAAGACGCACTAATTTTTCATAATTAAAGCAATAATATAAAATAAGATTGATTGATACGGTGATATGAATCTGTCCTGGTCCCCCGGAACCTCAAATTATCCATCAAGGCTTGATATCTCCCCTATCTTAGGATGAACTGATGAAGTTAAGAGAAAGAAATGAAACAAAGAGTAGATTTGTACGATTGTTATAGAAGAATTAGGTGGAGAAAAAAGATGGGAAGGAGGCGGAAATTTGGGGGAGAAGAAGATTAAAAGAAAAAAACTATTTCGGTGATGGGTACCGTGGGTTTCATATATGACGTTTTTTTTTTTTTTTAAATTTTATTTTAAATACTGTTTAAGTGGATCGAATAATTCGGTTTAATTCGATTCGGCCCGAATTATTCGTGTTTTAAAATCAAATTAGTAAAAAGCGCGTTTTTTACCAAATTTTATTTATAATTCGGATTCGGTCAGAATTTTTTATTTAATTCGGAAAAATTCTGTTCGGCTGAATAATTCGCGAATTATTCGGCCGAATTGTTAACTAGGGTTTAAACTGGCTTATGCTCCCTATTTGTACAGGAAGTTTATGAGAAGCAGAAGGAACTAATTGTTATAGGGGAGAGACTTCTACTTGCAACTATCGCATTTGATCTCAATATCCAACATCCATATAAGCCACTGGTTGCAGCTTTAAAGAGATTAAAGACTTCCCATAATGACCTTGTAAAAGTGGCTTGGAATTTTGTGAATGATTGGTAAATTTTATTTTATTTTATGTTTCCTTTGTTTATTGACTATCTTGCTAATTCTTGTTATCTATCTTTGAACATCTAAAATCTGATTGGGACTGGAAATATAGGCTATGGACAACATTGTGCTTGCAATACAAACCGCATTACATAGCAGCTGGATCTTTGTACCTTGCTGCAAAATTTCATAAAGTGAAGTTGCCTACAGAAAGCGGGAAAGCTTGGTGGTTGGAGTTTGATGTTTCTCCACTGCGGTTAGAAGGTATTCCATACATTCCTTTCTTATATTTATTTACCTTTTTATTTTCCTTAATTCCTTGTTGAAGCAGATTTCTTCTTATTCTATGATCATGATACTGAAATTTAACTTCTTGGTCCGTAGACAAAGAAATAAATGTGGTAGACTGTAAATCGCTGTGAGGTTTACTGGGGCATAGTGGTACATTTGGCTTTGTCAAGTGATTGGGGTTGTATACATATATATAACCTTTTAAACTTCCTAACCTGACTCGTAAAAGAAGTCTTAATTACTCTCTTATACCAACTCAATAAAATAGACTCAAAATAGAAACCCTTAAAAGTTATTTAGCATCCTAATCTAACTCGAAACACTTAACTATTAACCCAGTGTATTAACTTCACCCCACTTTAAGCTTATAAATTAGCCCCATTATAATGAAACCCCAGTAAATAAAAGGCCAACCTATGATATAACTACCCAAAGTTTATTTCCAGCCCATTGGACTGCCACTAACACCGTGTGAGCCTCCTAAGCTTGCTCCTAAACCTCCGTATGGTATCATACATTCATACTTTGATTGCATCTGTATGGAGGGATTTTCTTTTATGAGACCATTTTAATCCAGTTGCCCTACATATTAATGTTAACATTTTAGTCCATCCAGCAGTTAGTTGCTTTTGCATCAATGTACTCTCATTTTTATTTTGTCTCAAATCCTTCCAGAGGTTATCCAGCAGATGCTTGGGATGTTGGAGCAGAAAAAAAGACCTTTAATTCCTTCTGTGTGTGAGAAGGCAATTGATGCTGCAGTTGTTGGAAAGGCAGTTTCCTGCGGTTCACAATCTTGCATTCTAAGTGCATCCATTGGGGGTTCTGTTTCAAGCCAAGGTTCTAATGGAGATGTTGAGAAGGCAGTTGATGCTGCAGTTGTTGAAAAGGCAGTTTCCTGCTGTTCACAATCTTGCATTCTAAGTGCATCCATTGGAGGTTCTGTTTCAAGCCAAGGTTCTGATGGAGATGTTGGTGGAGGTGACATGTCTACAAGCATGAAAGAGACATATTGCTCTATTTCTGAAAAAGGAGAACCGTCACAATGTCGGGCAAGTGACTGTGGAAGCATGAACAGTGTTGTTGAAGATGGCAATACACCTGAAGTGGGTGAGGTTCAGCCAACGATACTGGAATCAGATCAGATATCAAGTTGTAAGATAGTGTCTGTTAATGTTGGCCTCAGTGATTTTGATAAGGTTCGCATGAGAGAGGCATTAAAGAGGAGGAGAAGTGAGAGAGCTACGAGGATGGCTGTGGTTGCCATTGATGATGATGATGATGATGCCTGGATAGAGAGAGAAGTAGAAAAGGGTGTAGAGGTGGAGACTGCCTCTGCAGAAAAGAGACAGAAGTTGGTATTATGAAGTTTGCTTTTGAACTGAGGCT
Source organism: Macadamia integrifolia (assembly GCF_013358625.1). Taxonomy (NCBI): domain Eukaryota; kingdom Viridiplantae; phylum Streptophyta; class Magnoliopsida; order Proteales; family Proteaceae; genus Macadamia; species Macadamia integrifolia. Next base: position 4,284,049 of record NC_056560.1, on the reverse strand, counting down.
CAATTAATTATTGAAGAGTCTCTTTACCTGTCCTAATAGAAAGGAGGAAAATGGTTATTGAGATCATCAACTGGAAACTCTATATTGATTGGAAGACTGGACTTCTTCATCTGTGAAACTAATGTATGTGGGGTGAGTTCTGGAGCTGATTCTTTTTCTTCCATCTCTTCCTCTAACATAGTTATGCTATTTTTTTTGTATCCATATATTTTAGTTATAGCTTTTAATCTCTGTTGTTTATTTTTGTACATTTTATGGTTCTGTGTTATTCATTTTTTCATTGATCGTTAATAATCTACTTCTTGTATCATGGAGTTTGATCAATGAAACCTCCCTTCCTGGTTACTCCTTTTTCAAATTTGTATTCATTCAAGTGAATGGCGTCTGCTACATGCATCCTGTTATGCCATTCAACTGCATTTTCATTAGTATTGAAGGCACCCATTTTGATCGGCAACGGTGGAAGCAACGATCTGAACTGAATTCTGAATACATTTCTTGGATTTATGTGATCTTTAATCACCGTGTGTGTGTGAGATTTTGTGGGATGTTTGTTACGGTTGGGCAGCTTTAACGACTGCATCTTTTGCAAACAAAAGTATATATATAGCAGCAGTGGGCGAAGGATTTTGCTTCTCAGTATTAAACGCAGAGCTAAATGAAGCTAAAGAGGCATTGACTCCAACTGATTCTGAATTTTGTATTGTATTATGTCCCAAGGGAGTATGTTGAACAAGCGCATCTGCTAGATAGAACGGCTTGGACTAAACGTGTTATCATTAGTTGTACCATATCCATCTCTTCTCTAGTAGTGATATAATCGTGTTCTCATGAAAATAATAATAATAATAATAATAGATTGGGAGAGAAAAGGGGTGGGGGTGGGGGGCGGGTGGGGTGGGGGGGGGGGTGGGGTGGGGGGGGCTGCGTATTCGTTTTTGCAACCCGGGTGTCTGGCATAGTTGCACGTCACAGGTAGCAATTTTTTTCCATATATATATATGATTTTCTTATCGATAGTTTGACACCCAGTAAGTGTCAAATAATCTGTGTCCTAGCTTTTTTATGCTCTTAGTATAACATACTAATTTTTTTTTTTTTTTGAGCA
>NC_056560.1:4278855-4282921 GCF_013358625.1 Macadamia integrifolia | reverse complement strand
TTTTTTGTAGGAACCACACTGGGGTAGACAGGAGGGAACCAACAAGGAAGACGAGTGGCATCGATCCACGAGAGGCCATTGGACCATACAACTCTTGACAATGACAGTGGTAAGTACATTTTCAAATTATTTTGGAATTCTATTTTTGCCTTTGATTTAAAGAACTTTCAAGAATAAATAGTTGGGAAAAGGTTCTCTTGTTAGTGGGGTAGGGTATGCACCTCTTTGTTTATCACTCTCCTCACATGTTGCTGCCCTCAATTATATGAGATTGTTTTGTCATACCCATTGGTGTGCTCCTCTATGATGCTTGCTCAGATAATTCTCTCCTTAGGTATTACATATATAAATATGGCAAGAGAACGCTACCCGCTTGCATAGTCGTTGTGCCAGAGAGTAGACCAAACAATGCAATCTTGTTGTGCCCACCTGGCCACATGTGTTTAGGCATAGGCACACGCAAGCAATAGCTTTCTTTTTTCCCATATACATACCAACCTTATATTTGATCTCATTCATTGTAGCCAGTCAACCAACATGACTCGCAATAAGATTGTCATTATTATTCTTCCTATTTATACCAAACAAAAGTGGATCTACAAAGCCACACATTTAGATTGGAGAAAGTTTTCCTTCACCCATAGTGAATGAAACACTTATGAATCTATCGTTATTATTATGTCTATTTGTTGCAGGCCCGAAATTCCCTTCCATGATCCTTGACACCCATCCAAGCACAACGATGACTATATTCCTTCACCGTGGCTCAAGGAAAACTCAATCCTTAAATATTTATCATTCAGAGCGAATCATGGTGAAAAGCCATAAACTCATATATACCTAAAGTTGTGGTACGTTTTACACATACAATTCAAACATTAATCATGCTATCACACAACTTAGAGACTTCTCATGCTAGAGGGGTCCAATCCAAAATTTTAAGACATTAGTTGGAGAGAGCTCCTCAGTTATATAAAGGCACCAAAGACTTGAATAAACCGATGTGAAACTTTAGCTTTATAACTCCTAACGTCTCAATACTTTACTTTACATGTAGTTTCAGCATATTTAGCTCAAGGTGAGAACAAACAGCTTAGGGAGGATAACAAAGGGATATGGATTATGATAACATGTTGCAAGGTCCAACCCAAAACCTTAAAGCATTATTTAAAGAGAACTCCTCAAGTATATGAAGACGCCAAGGACATGAACAAGCCGATGTGGCACATTATATATCTCTATAACTTCCAATATCTAAATACTCCCATCACATTTATTTTGGCATACTTGGAAAAGCACGTGAATAGACAACTTAAAAAGATAAAGAAAGGAAGTTTTGCTCTGATACCATGTTAGAGGGTTTTATCAAAAACCTTAAGGAATTAGGTGAAGAAAGCTCATGATGAATGCACCCAAGACCTAAACAAACTAATGAACATTATGATTTACAACTCATATATCATAAAATCTTATCATCATGGGCCCTTCTCTATATGTGAATCCACACTTACATCAATACTATATGTGAGAGGGTCTTCTGAGCAAGTGCCATAGGATAGCACACCAGTGAGGTGCGCTTGTGCTAGAACAATTTTGTATATAAGAAGGCAACAATATCATTTCATATGAAAAGGAAAGATAGTGAGAAAAGATGTTAGTGTACCCTCCCCTAACGGTTCAAAAAACCTTTTCCGTAACTACATCTAGAGGATCCATACTCAATATACACTAGTGTTAGCAAGAGTAGTTTGCTTTCTCTCTCATGGTCATGTGGACATGCATGTGAGATGAGACTAAACGATGCACATGAATGAGGAACATAAACGATCACAAGTTGCAAAGAATATTAGATCCCTCAACCTTTGCTGTGCAGCTCAGCAGTCCACATTGGGAGTGTTATATATATACTGTCTACAGGGTCAGGGAGAGCTGTAGATGCTTCAGAATAATAAGGAAATATGTTTTATGGTGTAGTGGGTCTAGAAAGTAAAAGACAACCATGGGCCCTTGGCCCTACTCCCTAGTGCTGGATTTCCATAATCTGAACTTGGGAAAGCATATATTCTCACCCTCCCCTTGCTTTGTCTTCTTCTCAAAACACCTTTAAACCCTGTTCAACTTTAGACCTCCTTTCAAGAATTCAAGGGCTTTTTGGCATGAATAAGACTACTTTAATTGATATCAAGTTTAACATTTTGTTTTTAGTTATTATAAACAAATTAGAAAAGTTAATTTACTAGTACTAAGAGCACTAGATTACTTAATTAATTAATCAACCTAAGGTATATCATCTTGCCCACAATTTATATTTCACAATAATTTCAACTCAAAAAGGGCAATCAGTTGTAATATAATGTGAAGTTTGGTTTCCTTGGAACCTTCTCAATGACTCAATCCCTCCCCTTCTCCTAAAAAGAAGTGAAGACCGTGTTTTATGTCAGGATTATTTAACATATCTTTTTAACTATCATTTGGATTAGTAAATAAAAGAATTTTCAAAAGGGGATTTGTTTTGATGGAAAAGTAACCAATCAGCAATGAAATTAAAGATGTGTTTGACCCTTGGGTTGACTGGCTACAACTTCACAAAAGGAAGGTCTATTTCTACATGATGATGGTGATGGACCCAAAAGTTTTCAATGATAGTTTGCTTGTAAGGGGTGTTAAGTTTTGAAAACAGTAATTTTTGCTCATAATGCAACCAACAAGGATACCCACTTTATGGCCTACACAACTAGACTAGGGTCAATGTTTTGTATTATATAAACCACCTCTTCCTCTTTCTTCTTTCCTGTTTTTTCCTTTTTCCTTTTTCCTCTTTCCTCTTTCCTCTTTCCTCTTTCCTCTTTCCTCTTTCCTCTTTCTTATCCATCTTCTTTCTCATATGATATTTATCAAAGGTTGCAAAGTACTTGAAAGTTAAAGATAAATTTTTAAAATTTCAAAATGGACCAAGAATTGATAAATGGCATCTTGGAAACCCTATGTTCTTACAATCATTGGATATTTATGTGTAAAATATCAGAATAAAACTCCCCCCTCCCCCCTCACCCCTCTCCCCTCTCCCCTCTCCCCTCTCCTCTCTCCCCTCCCAATGGTTTAAAAAAAGAACCGACTGAGTCGGATCAGCTTCTGATTCTTGAAATGGTGCCTCCCCCTCAAAAAAATATGAGAAAAGGAAAAGAGAGTTAAAAAAACCCCTAATCTCTTTTAAGTCCAAACGTTAAAGGAGAAAATTAAATTAAGTTATCCTGATGTCATCATTAACATGCTAATTTGATAGGGACTTGTTCCACGTGCATTGTGGACAACAAATGCGTCTTAAATCAGCATTCTTGCTTTAAAAGTGGGATCTCCAATGTCACAACCACAACCATCCACAAGAAAAAGAAGTAAAGAAGCACCCATCATCATGCTTTCACGTCCCAGTTCTACATAGGTGTATGAACAAAGGAAACTAGTTTTATGAGGTATCAAGTGGCTTTGCCTATATCTGGGATTTGTTAGATAAGTCTTTTTTGAATTGAATTAACTACATAATCATTGTACCTCATCTAATGACTGTTCAGTGTCAAAGATTGTCTTTAGTGGATTAATAGATGACAAGGAGACCCACTTTCACACCCATAAACTTGTAATTCAAATCAAAGAAAGACATTATTGGCTTGGGATGAGTATCGAAAATAGGGGGAGGACATTATTGACTTTATATAGTAAAGAGCAGAGTAATAATGACCCTAGATGAGTAGGATGAAGTAAAACTTTGTTCTTCAGAAAATGAAGAAAAATAAAATTTGCTTCACCTTTTAATATTTCAAAATTTTAATTATTCAAATTCTAAGGGCCCGTTTGGTATCGTTTCTGTTCCAGAAACGCCGTTTCGTGTGAAAAACGAAAATTTCAATTTCTGTGTCAAAACGTAGTTTTTTAACGAAAAAATGGTATTTCAAAATTTCAGAACCTAAACGGGAATTTTTTTTTTTTGTAAAATGGAACGAAACTGGGAAGATGAAACTCCATTTTGAAGTTCCGTCCAATCTCGGTTTTTCAGTTTTTTTTTTTTTTT
>NC_056560.1:4269698-4278835 GCF_013358625.1 Macadamia integrifolia | reverse complement strand
AAACTAAAAAAAAAAAAAAAAAAAAGGATGATTTCACTCATTTGTTATAATCAAAGTTAGTAAAAAAGATAGTATAAATTTATTTATTTGCTCTTTTAGTATAACATAAATTTTATCAACGAAGATAAAAATCATCATTTCGTACATGTATACTCAGTGACATCTCTTGAAAATTATATAATGACAATGTTCCAAGTAGCCGACGGCGTCCATGGCCTCTTACTCTCACCTTTCTTTCTATCATTTTTACCCTCATATTCCTCAATTTTTCTTTTTACTGTGGGGACTTTTTCTTATTTTGTTTGTGTGGATCCATATAGCCGACCCCATTAAGTTGAGATAAACTAAATTTTGTCGTTGTTGTTGTAATGAATATATAACTCATAGTCTACCCATTGATCAATTAGATCGAAAAAAAAACTGAGACTTATATAAGACCCCATAATCTACATGGATGAAGAAAAAACAAGACCCATGAGAACCACAGAAGCCTCATCTAAGTAACCCTAGAGAGTGAGGGGGGAAAAAATGCCGAACTCAGAATCTACAGACCCCATGATCCCAACTGGCAATTGTATTCTGGAAGGTAGTAAAGCTGGTAAAGGAAAGAACTCAGATTTTTTTTTAATTTTCTTATAAAAGAATTCAGTACTTTGAGAAATTTAAAAAATAAAAAATAAAATAAAATAAAACAGAGATGGAGATGGATCGGCACGCTGGATGAGTAGAAGGAAGAAAGCTAAAAGCAAAGGAGAAAGTGCCCATACTCTTCTTAGTCTTCCCCATCACCCTTTCTTCTGACGTTAACTGGTGGGGGCTGTTCTTCATATTATTATACCTCTTCTTTTCACCAAGGACAGCTTCTCCTTGTTATTAATTTTGGCACCACACAGCCCACCATTCTCCTCTCTCTCTCTCTCTCTCTCTCTCTCTCTCTTTCTTAACCACGCTGTTATGAATCTTATTCACACAATATGGGACTAAGCAATGTAAGAAAAGAATTCAGACCTATTTATTTTATTTCCTTATAAAAGAAGGTCAGTACTTTGAGAATTAAAAAAAAAAAAAAAAAAATCCTAGTAGCTATATTAACTTTTTTTTTTTGGAATAAGAGCTGTGTAAACTCACTTATCTATTCCCTCCCATAAGGAAAAGTAAAAATGAAAAAAAGCATAAGAAAAAATGATAAGGAAAAAAGGGTTTTCTAAATGTGGGCTGTTTTCTACAACATGGAATTCAATAGGTAATATTGTTGGATGGTTGAGGGATCCTTGAATATTCCATATGTGTCAACTTGGTCGCTCAAATCAATTATATGGAGTATGGACCACTGTGTATGTTGTATTTTATAATAGTCCATCTTGTTCAAAACATTCCCACATTATTTGAACTTTTTAAAACTAATTTCATGCATATAGTGTTATAACTATAGGTATAAATCGAAGTAGTTATTTTGTTAAAGATTTCACACAAATTAGATGATGAAATGGACAACATGTGGGTTTACTAAATATAAACATTAATCAAACGGTTGCATGATAATTATGCCTATTATGCAATGAAGTGGGGGAGAGGAAAATAAAAAGAAGCATCAAATGCATAGCATATGCCACATGGGATCCTACAAAAAATAGAATTATTTTCAATTAATACCATGTCAAATTTGATGATCCATTTTAATAGTATGTGCCATTATGTTCAAAAGAGAAATTGATTTCAAACAAATATCAAAGCATTACATATAATGACAGGTAGAGAAGTGATTCTTGTCTAAAATTTAAACCAAGACTAAAAATGATGTCAATAGCTTGTTTTACTAATTTGGGGTCTTAAGTCAACTACTATATGGTATTTATAAACATAAGAACTATATAAGGAAACATATTTTCATGGTCATGTTTAGAAAGTGTCCCTACATGATAATCCATCATTTTTTCAACCCTAAGTATGATTGATCATGATGATGATTCAAACTATTGCTAATGAAGCATCCATTGAGTTGTCAATAAATTAAATTTGATAGTCTATCTTAACCATGATGTGATAAATTGTACTCAATAAATAGATAGAGAACCATGTGGATCATTTTTCTAATTGTCCAAATATAGACAAAGATTAACACAAAATTGATTAAAATGTGTGGAAAAAATAGTGGGTGCATTGCTCAACATTCTTTTATGTTTTGATCTATGTGGCCCATCCAAAGTGTCATTATACCCTCTAATCGACTGGTGACAAGTCAGATTTGATAATCCAGCTCAACCATATGCCCCACCTTGTACTTGGCCTCTTCCCCTTAAAACTGTTTTTCTTATACCTTGACCTTCTAACCAACATAGGAATCCATTTGGACTGAAATTTTAGATCGAATTAATAAGATGAGAAGCCACATGGCTATTACAAAGTGCCGGCTGGCATGGGCTAGAACAACACATGTTGTACTACCAACACCATGCATGGTGAAGGTTCTTCAAGAAGGAGCTCACTAGTCTCACCTGTTAGAGATATGGATCCATCTATGTCTGCATAAAATGCCCTTTGAAGCTGTTTGGTGACAATTTTATCGCACACTGTCCATGTCCTTTTTTCCCTCTTTATATTATCTTCTAAATACTCTAGTTTCCCACTCCCACCATGTCTCAATTCTCAAACCTCAATATATAAACCCTAGAATCTGTACAATATATACAGGGCACCTTATAAAGGCTATAGCCTATAGGTGTTCATGGCTAACCCTTTTTCCCAACTGCATTTAAACTTCAAAATTTAAAAGAAGCCCTCTTTATTATTCTCAGAGAACTCAATATTTGCACTTGTCGAGTGATCCTCTGATATTCAGATAAAACTTTGGTCAGCTCAGCTTGGTTGGGACGTGGGATGTCTGAGAAGTACCCCCTCCAGGGCTCTGCCACAGAGAGAGAGAGAGAGAGAGATTAAATACCTCCCAATAAGGAATACTTAAAAAAAGGTGGTGATAGTGGAAGTTGTGTTACAAGTGTATTTCATTCATTATCTCTATCTTCTAGGGCTTGAGTTTTCTTGCTCCCCACTAAGGGATATAATTGAGAGAATTGGTGAGATCTGTAGTGAAAATGCCTTCTCAAATAACAAAACCCAAGAGAGGAAAAAAAGGAAAGAAAGAGAAGGCGAGAAGAAGAGAATGAAATTATATTTTAAGAAAATTTTCATGATGATTTCGTTTCCTTAATTTCTACGTGATACGTAAATATTAACAGTTACATTCCTAATAATACTTTTTTTTTTTTTTTTTTTCTCGTCAAGTTGCAGAAAAAGTAGAGATGAATGATATTATGGAGCTCTGGGCCATGATATTAGATTCCTTCCAGTTTGTTACTGGCAACAATCCTCGCATGCTCGGATCTATCTCAGCCAGAACCTATAATTATATCTATAGGAAAAGGACTGGTCAAGTCTCCGCATTTCCAAAGTCATGAAACTGTACATGTGTGGTGGGTCAGTCCCAAGAGCTTTGGCCCTCCTTCTAGTGGACTGGAATAGGTATAAAAGTGTACATACATACAAACATTCCTCTTAATTTCAGTATATATAAAAAATATATATAAATTGTACCATCTAGATCCAGAGAGAGTACAATATCATATAAAAAGCCTTTCAGTGTATGGGCAAGAGAGAGAGAGAGAGAGAGAGGATATGACTGTTATCATTCCTTTCCTCAGAACTTTGTTGAAAACATTGGGATTGAAGGCAGAATTTTAATAATGGGCATTGAGGAAGTATAATCATCTCCTTGTAATTGTAGTGAGCACCAAAAGCCTCAATTGAAAAAGAAAATTTGAAGAGAGAGAGAGAGAGAATTTTGTATCTATAATTGCAGAGCTACAGAAAGTTGCCTGAAAAGAAAAAGCTAGAAGGAATACCAGAAGGAAGAGAGAGAGAGGAGTACTAAGGGGGTGTTTTTGAGTTGGTATTCAGCTTTCTTTCTTTTTTTTCTCTCTCCTCCTCCTCCTTCCCCACCCTTCCTCTCCTCTTAAACTCAATCTTTCTTTCTTTTCATGATTTCTTTAAGTGGAGTGGAGAGAGTAAAGAAGAAACTAAGTAAAAAAGTTGCTAAAAGCTAGAAGGGTTTGTGGGTGTCACCTGAACTATTCCTCCAAATCGAGTGGGAGATTCCTAAGAGCTAGTTAAATCTTAATTTTAACTACTCATCTTGGGATTTTCAATCCTTTAAAAAATATCCATGGAGTCTGCAAATCTAAATCTGCATCATCACCAGCATCAGCTCCAAGAGCAGCTTATTGGGTCATCTTCTTTAGCAACCCCATCTTTCTATGGAGTTGGCGCCACCCGTTCTTGGAACTCAAATCTCAGTTTGTAAGTTCTCTCTCTCTCTCTCTCTCTCTCTCTCTCTCTCTCTCTCTCTCTCTCTCTCCTTTTTCTTCTAGTCCTTGAAAATACCTAGAAATGTCAACCCATTTGGATTGCAGTTGCCTTCTGTTTTAGTTTAGAAGTAAGTAGGAATTTTTGGTTCAGGAATAATCACTAGAATTTGGAATCTTTTTTCTTCCTTTTTTTTTTTTTTGCTGCCTTCCCTTTTCTTTTTGACTTGATTTTTCATACCCTTTTGTTCGTAAGGACCTTGAATATTGGATTCACTTCTCGGGTTCTCATTGACTATGAGGATGTATATAATTTCATATGAGTATATTTTTATCACTGCAAGGGTTTTTGAAACTCTTTTAGGGTTCTATTACTATTTCTGTGAACTGACTATGCAGGACCGATGGTGACTTCAATCAAAATATCAGTGGAGTTCTATCAAACCCTAGGGACTCAAGGCAAAACATTAGCAGTCTAGACCCTCCTGATCTCAACGCTTCTATGATTCAGGAACTAGGGTTTAATTGGGCTAGTACTGCAGGGAGCTTTACAAACTACTCAGCACATCACCTTCAACAAGCAAAAATCAAGGAGGAGTTATCAGATTCATTATCCAAATTTAGTGATACAGTTAACAACCCATCAAATATCGAAGAATTTCACTTGCCTTCCACTAGATACATTAAAGATGAGCAACAAGATTTCCATGAACTAGGTGGGAAGATCTTGTTTAAAACCTACTCATCAGGTTGCCAAAGCATTGGACCACATTTCTCATCAGCTGGAGACCTATACTCTAATGCTCCAAGTTGTGGCAGTTTTGGAGGAATAGCAACATCTACTGGTGGAAACTTAAGCCAGATTTTTCCAACAAGAAATATGTCGGAACTGAATCCGTTGCCTTTGATGAACTTCCAAGCCTTGGATCTGTTGAGCTCCTCAAAATTTGGTGGGAGTATCAGCCAGCTTTCACCAAATAATATTGGCTTATCTAAAGAAAGGTTCTCTTGCAGTCCAGACCATCTCCAAGAATCCTGTCATAAATCCCCAAACTACCCCAACAAAGTGAGTACACTTCTTTTTCTTCCCATCAATTATAGAGAATTAAGTGACATTTTGGGAGATTAAAGCAAAAATAGTTATTATTTCAATAGATTTACTGGTAAAAGTATGTGTTGATCTCTTTCTCCAAATGACTAAGTCATGGACAGTTTTATCAAGTCTGTTCTTAATTTCTTCTTTCCCTTGCAGTGTTTGTGCTTCTAAATACTAAATCCCTTATTCAGTGTTAAGCAACAAATTGCAGTAATAACTTTGAATGATATTGATCTTTTGATCAGCTCCTCAAGAACAATTAATTTCTTGTTTTTTTCCCAACTTCTTTGAAACAAAAAGCAAGCATCCTTTTTCTTCCTTTTTATTTATTTATTTATTTATTATTATTATTTATCCTTTTCCTTTTTGCCACATAAGTAGTAGCTTTCTTCAGCTTTATGCATGATATGCATTTACTTTTGGAAATCTATACATATGGGCTCTCCTTTATCAGGTCAAGAAACTAATCTTTACCTTTCATTGGTCATCTTAAAGATATCATCCTTCACGAATGGAGTTGCAGAAACAAAGAGAGCCAGCAATTTTGAGGCAAAGTCATCATCTCATGGAGTAAACAACAAGAAGGGCCGGTTCGAATCACGTTCTTCTTTCCCACCCTTTAAGGTGCATGAAAATACAGTCCAAGTCAATTTGTGTCCAGTAGTTAAAGTGGTCTAACTATAGCCTTTCCATCAGTACTTACTTCATTTTCACTTTGTCTGAATTCCGGATTGCCATCAAACAGGTTAGAAAGGAGAAACTGGGAGACAGAATTGCAGCTCTCCAGCAGTTAGTGGCACCTTTTGGGAAGGTAATGTCATGTCTCCTTGACGATCCTTATCATCTTCATCATCATAGAAGTCTGTAAGATGAATAACTAGAACTACCATAACAACTTATGTTCTTCTCCATGTTCTGATAAACATTAGGCACCAATAAGATGAGTTGCACAAACATCCCTAGAAACCTAAAGAGCAACCCAGTGTGGGTAGCTCCCGTTATTGCAGGGTTTGGGAGGGCAAGTACACAATCTTACCACCTGCTTTGCAAGAGAGGTTGTTTCCAAGTTTCAAATCGATGACCAATATGTTGCAATAGTGCAACTTAACCGTCATGGCCCAATGGCCCAAGCTCACCCACTATCAATCTAAAATTCTCACTATTTAGGATTTTTTTCTTTTTTGGTTAACCCATGTTCTAATTCATAATTTTATATAGGAAGAGGCAGTATGGGGCTGGGGAAATTGGCATAGTATAATGTAAATCTAAGTATTGGCATAAATATTTAATTTTTTTATTTTTGGGGGTTAGGGAAGAATGTAAATTATGTTTATTAATTTGGGAATGTGTGGTGATTCCAGACAGACACAGCCTCAGTACTAATGGAAGCTATTGGGTACATCAAATTCCTGCAAGAACAGGTTGAGGTACTTGTTTTCTCAACATTCCTTTGTTAATTTTTCTCGTTAAATTTGAAAGAAATAAATCTCTCAATACTGAAGATTAAAGCTCAGTTCTTAAGTTTACTTATATTGCAGACGCTAAGCCTACCCTATTTAAAGTCATCGCGCAACAAGACTTGCAGAACATTGCATGGGGTAAGTCTATGAATTCAAATATTTAATCCCCTCCTCCATTCGAACCCAAGTATGAATCACCTATTTGTACTACACGTATGATTATGTGATGACATCTGTCACGTCTACTTCCATTAAGAGTGCATGAAATGGTATTATGGAAACAAAGAGGACAGAGATGTCATCACCTAACCGGACATGCAACATACACATACGGGTAGATGATTCCGGAACCCCTTACTTGAAAAATATTTAATTGAAAGTTTTCCAACACAAAAGAGGGTGGAGGAGAATGGATCCAATGCATGTATTTATCAGAGGCTAATATGTGTCCCACTTAGTGCCATTTAGAAGATGAAGGGGGGCATTTATGGAAGCAAAGGGACAGGTGTTGACCTCTATTATTTACGTGCGAAGGAACTGAACTCAGGCTAAAACCAGTTCAACACATAGACTCGTAATGCCATGTGGATGTAACTGTTAATCCATCTTATTAGCATTGGATAAATAAGGAATTCCCTATATGCCTAGATCAACCACAATTAATGGGTATCATTTTCTTGTTTCTTCAAATAGTCCCTATTTTTCATGTGGTTCCAAATAGAATCAACTTTGTCAAACAATTTTCAAAGCATCTTTTTTTTTTTTTTTTTAGAATTTCATTCAGAAAACAACAAGAAATACAAATAGATAAAGGCATGAAATACACAAGGCTTAGGTATAAAATACCAAGAGCCAAGGAATGGAATATGACTAAGTTGTTTGACATGCCACAAACACTGGTCTTCCAGGCTAGGGTATGGTCAAAGACAAAAAACTCCCTAGTGAACTTGCTATAGAAACAGCCATAATCGGATACAAATATCTCCATCATAAGAGGGAGAGGTAGCTCCGTAAAGGGCATTTGCATGGCACATGCCAGACATGAGGTGTCACAATATGCATGTGGCCCAACACATGGCATGGTCACCCAGACAAAGTTATGGGCGATAACCGGCCATGCCAAGAAAACATGTTGTAATCACAACATCCAATACAAATGAAAACATGACAGGTGGTGACAGTATGACAGCAGAGAAGGGAGGCACGACAAACCAAGCTACCTGTTTTTCAACAGGCACTTCTCCCAAAATATCTCCCATCCAGAATGGAAGAGGCTCCTCCATCGACAATACAACCCCAAGTGGTGGCTCTGAAGCCGGAGATGTCTTTAAAGCCACCACTTGAGGTTGTATTGTCAACGAAGGAGCCTCTTCTGTTCTGGATGGGAGATATTTTGGGAGAAGTGCCTGTCGAAAAGCAATTCACTTGGTTTGTCACGCTTGCTCCCTTCTCTATTGTCGTACTGTCACCACCTGTCTTGTTTTCACTTGTGTTGGATGTTGTGTTTACAGCATGTTGTATTTAAAACATGTTTTCTTGGCATGGCCAGTTATACCCATATCTTTGCATGGGTGACCATGACTTATGTTGTGCCACATGCATACTGTGACACCTTGTGTCTGGCATGTGTCATGCAAATGCCCTTTACGGAGCTACCTCTCCCTCTTATGATGGAGATATTTGTATCTGATTATGGTTGTTTCTACCACAAGTTCACTAGGGAGTTTTTTGGCTAGCCTGGAAGACCAATGTTTGTGGCATGTCAAACAGCTTGGTCATATTTCATTCCTTGGCTCTTGGTTTTTTATACCTAAGCCTTGTGTATTTCATGCCTTTATTTTTTTTGTATTTCTTGTTGTTTTCTGAATGAAATTCTAGTTAACAAAAAAAAATATGCTTTGAAAATTGTTTGACAAAGTTGATTCTATTTGGAACCACTTGAAGAATAGGGACTATTTGAAGAAACAAGAAAATGACCCCCATTAATTGTGGTTAATCTAGGCATATAGGGAATCAAATTGCTCCCCACAATACTTTGATGTTTTCAAAGCATCAAATGTAGACAATGTGAGATCTTAGAGAAGGTAGAGCAATTTGATTTGTACTAGGTTGTGGGGAGTTAATGATGAACTCTCAAATCATAAGGTCACTACAGTAGTATAGAAAGAACTTCCCTGAAGAAAAACTTAGTCCAAGAAAATATTAGCCTTTTTTTTTTTTTTT
>NC_056560.1:4224065-4269678 GCF_013358625.1 Macadamia integrifolia | reverse complement strand
AAAAAAAAAAAAAAATATGCATACTACTAAGCCATTAATAAAATCCTGTAGAGCCCATCGATGTACTGCTATATTCTCAAATTTTTTTTGCAAGAACAATAACTAAACCAATGAGGAAGGTTCTTTAGGAGAGTCACCTAGTAAGTCTTTTTTGGATCGAATGGGCTGAGATTTTGGGCAAGCATATCCTAAGGTCACCTGCTCATATGTCAAGTTTTATTCCGAATAGAATAGGCCAATGATTAAAAAAAAAAATTAAATTCTAGTTGGAAAATGAGACATTTGAATAATATGATTGGATAAAATGAATGGCTAAAATACATGAAAAATGCCAATACATTGAAGGATATATGGTCGAATTTTAATTTGAAATTTGACTCGTGGCCAACCTAAATCATGCGAAATATGCAATGGTAGGATTGCTAGTCACCCTTCTATGTGGTACAATTAGGTGGACTATCGAAGAGATTCTGAGATTCTCTCCTGACGTTTCTCTTGGAAAACTTTACCAAATATGGAAAAAAATCGAGAACAATACTCATTTACATGATTAGGGTTCTAATGTTTTTACTAATTGAGTGCATGAGTCATGTGTACTAATAAATTAACCACAGGGATCGAGCGAGGAGGACAGAAATGAAGAACAACAAAGAGATCTTAGAAGTCGGGGGCTTTGCCTGGTGCCGCTCTCATGCACATCCTATGTGACCAATGACATTGGAGGTGTTTGGCCACCTCCTAACTTCAACTAGTGAGGCACTAAGCTTGATCAAATCCATGGCCTTCCCTCTTTGGCTGGTTTTGAACCTTCATAATTATCTTTGGCTCGTACTCTAAGCACCAACGTCCCAAGTATCATTTAGTGGAGCAAATTTGGTCATCTTGTAAAAATTTTCCAGGATAGACCAAATTTGATCCATTAATTATCCTAATTTGTAAGATTTATGTTCATTATTAATTATAATTAGGACTTCATTACAAAACAAACAATGTTGTGCTAATTCTGTTGAGAATATCAGCTTTCCATTTTCTTCCATAGACCCATGATGCTTAATTAATTGCCAGCTCAACTGTTGTACCATTTGTAATTTTGCTTTCCGTGTTGAGAATTCAAGATGGAGCACAATAGTGGATAGAATGGAAGCAATGGGAAGATAAAATTAGAAGTTTTAAGAAACGTAGAATACACATTTTAAATCTCAAATTTTGGACTCGTGGTGGAATAGTGAATGGTGAATATTGAATAATGGGTTTTTAAAATAGGGGTAGAAAAAGGAAAACTGTACCATCCAACCAACTTCATTTATCAATAAGAAAAATAAAAAGGCTAAAGGAAAAGGGAAGAAAGAACATTGCAAGCCTGTGTATCATACGCTAACGCTTCCTCTGTGTCTATCTCCCTTCTTCCTTTTATGAAATGACATATTTACTCCTTATTCTGAGAGGAGAGATTTGACATAAGGAGGCTCTAGAATATACATAATAACTACAAAAATCAAATAAGAGCTACATATACTCTTTTTTTTTGGGGGGGAGGGGGGTGGGTGTTGGGGGGGTTACTCATGAATTTTATTTCGTTTTGTTTCATCCAAAAATCTTTTAGGTGGTCAAAATAAAGTAACTTCCTCATCAAATTTCAGTTAAAATTTTAGGGTTTTCAGCCGTTTTAACCTATTTCAGCCTTTTCGACTTAAACACATAGAAATCACCCTTTTTGAATCTTTTTTAAGCTCTGGGTTATCAATATTGGGAAAGGGTTGTTTGATCCTAAGGCATACTGCATGCCCTCTCACAGTGGATTATTGTATTAATTAATTTTTTTAAAAAAGAAAAAATAATTTAAGAAATCATTATGAGAGGGTGTAGAGTACCTGCTTGCTCAGAGAACCCTCTCCCTTCAATATTTTATCGAAGAAAGTTTTATGTCCCATAGCGTAGCCTACACTAACATCTCCTTGTATCTTTCTCTCTCCTCTTCTCTATAAAATGACCTCCCTACCCCACTTGTGCAGGTGCACTATGGTCCCAGAGAGAAAATGTAGACCCATCTTTATGGGAAAAAGAACCTTGCCAGTATAGTGCAAGAAACGCCAGACTATGCAGGGTGCAAAAAGATTGTGTTGTCCCCCCACTCGACTTGCTGAATATGCCCTCGTGTGCCCTTCCATTGGTCTGCTGGACTGATGTTTCTAGTGCTAGACCGACAAAGTTCTCTCACCCAATAAATATATATATATATATATCAGCCGTATAGGTGTCTTCATCAATGCTTACCTCATCGCCAAACTCAAAATCTTATTTTATGACATGCAACCTTCAGCTTTCCATGGACAGGAAGAGTTGTGTGGTGATGGATATGCTATTTGGAGCCCAAACAAACTGAGATAGCATGAATCCTCAATCCCTTAGCAAGATTATGGACCACTTTAAAAACTTCAGCATCTGCCTCGTTATGCTCAAGATGCGGAAAAAATAAAATTTTTTAAGAGAGAAGTGGGGGATGCCATTGTTTGATTGCATAAGAGGGAGAAAAGCAATGTACAAAGAGAACTGCTTTTGTAAAAGCTGGTTATACCTGGCATCTCTTTTTCCAAGACGATGTAAGGAATAAGAACTAAAGTTCTTGGATAACAAAATTATCAAATTAATTTTTTTTATATATAAAAATACAAAATAATCATATCAATTAGGTTGTCATGCGTTTTCTCTTGATTTTCTGTATGCATCCACACAATCAATGAAGGAAATTATCATCATTTTCTTTTCTTTTCCAAGAAAAAAATTAAACCCCACCTTAATGAACCAAACAAGAATGTATGAGTCTGATTCGCATATAATTTCCCAAAAATCTAAGGAACAGACTAGCCAAAGACAATTGAGAACTGGGAAGAGGTAAGGATTCTCCAACCACATTTGTCGAACTGACCTCTGAAAAGTCACAAACTACAATTCCCCTACCACAGTTGTGTTCTTAATGGGAAGGAAATAGATTCCCGTGTTGATAGTGTGGGATCTTTTCTCATGCACTCTTATATACTAATCATGTGAGACTTACACTGACATTCTTTCTATTCCCTAATTTGTGTGGACACCCTTAATGATGAAATTGTATAACACACCATGTATGATTGGTGTGGTGTGAGATACAAAATGTGAGCTTTTCATAATGATATTGAGTTATTGGTTTCTGTTAATTTGACCATAGGGTTGCACCCACCCATTTGGACCAAGACTGAAACTAGACTGATAAACTTATTAGTCCTAGGGCCTAAGACAATCAATCAGTGATAATTTCCTTGATATGTTGGATCATTATTAACCCTAGACCAAAACCAATAATAATGGAAGGGGCTAGGTTTTTAACCTTATTTATAGGCATCACTCTCCATTTCCCTCATTAATTTTTAATGTAGGATTAAAAATATTAACATTTTATCCCAAGAGACGAAAAAAAATTAAGGAAAGGAGAGTTTATGAACAAGAGGGAGAGATGATGGAAGGTGTCAAACTTGATAAAAATGGTCTAACCGATTGAGCATATAGATTTTGTTCCTATTCAATCATGATCGATTGATTTGGGTCAATCTTTATCAGTTTAAGTGACACAAGATGGAACCAAAAAAAAAAAATTATAAAGATTTTTTGGCTTTGACACCCATATTCATATCCCACTGTGCGACGGCCTTAGGCCTGATAAGAGGTGGCAATGGTTTAGGCCTCAATAACAAGACAGCCCATAAGCATCCAAACCCGCCCTCCCAAAAAAAAAAAACCACACCTAAAAATGGAAAAATCCATAGCCCATATATACACAACACAAATTCCAAAGCCTCACCCAGCCCAGCTGTATTACACTTCTCCCTCGCTACCCCAAAGTTCAAACACCCATCACTGCAGTCCCCACCCCCAACCAAAGGGAGATCCTTATATGTTAGGATCCGGCTCCTCTCTTAATGTTTATTGCTTAGATTGATCCATAGTTATTTAGACGATCAACACATGATTAGGTGATGATCCAATAATTTTAGAAAGATGCAAAAAACTAGGCGTTAATAAAAGTTCGGAGAACAAGGCATCAAGAACTGTTGGATTATCACCTCGTGCTCACCCAAGTAGCTATGGGCAAGACTTGGGTGATAGACGCTAAGGAGAATAGCCAAATCCTAAATGTCATGGTAGTAATGGAAGTGCTTTGTGGATCGGGCTCATCTGTAACGCACTACACTATATTGTGTAACATAGATCCAAGGACTAGGAGTCGTCAGACATGTAGAATCTTACTAGCACCATGTAAATGAACTACGCTACACCATGTGTCGTGCGACAGAGAATCCCCATGCTAATGAACACAACGATTAGGTGGTTCTTAAATTTTATAATGTTTAAAAATTCAGCCTCATTCTATTGATTCCACGAGTAAATGATCTACTCCAATTACAGTATTTGTTTTAGGATGAAATCAAACAAATGAGATGAATGTGAGGTACTTTCAAGAGGACACATTGTTATTCATTAAAGTCAATCGTGCAAAAAGACTCCTCCCTTAAAGCATACTCGATCATGAAATTAATCTTCCATTCAAGGAGTTACTAATTTTTCTCGTATCTTTGTCTCTTCGTCATAGGAATGAAAGAGAAAGGGTGTATTTGTAGCATCTGAGACATGTTTTTAAGTATCGTATTGTTAGAGAACGATATCGATACAAATCAGTTGGTATCAGTTAAAAAGTAAATTGTTTTTCAAATGTAAACCTAATTCCGGCCCTGATACTACCCAATCCATAACGTAGTGGCATTTCTATTGGTATTGCCGAGACTGATACAAACACTAATACCGATACCTATAGGCTATAGCCTTGCTCTCAGGTTGTGATTAGACATACCTGCTTAAGTAGGGGGACGTGGACTCCATAGATTAAAAAAAGTTGGACTAGCCCTTTGTGGGCTTGAAAAACTGACTAGCCCACTATGGTCATGTGACCACGACAAAGGCATGGGGCCTGCTGTAGTGAAGGCCTGAAGGCTGAACCTGCTAAATGTGCGTGGGACCCACCCATGATTGAAGGTATTGTTATCTTTTTCATGACCATGTGGGTACAAAGGCAAATTTTATTGAGTGAAAATAAAATAAAAAATATAAAATTTCATATTATAAAAAAAAAAATAGGAAAACAATATGACAAATTTGAAAAGTGAAGAAAATCTAACCATTCTAGAATATTTTTTCATCCAGCAAGTTCTCTCCGTCGTGTTTCTCATGTGTTCTTAATTTTACCTGTTCTATTTTCAATTGAACACTTCAATTGAATTTTTTTATAATATATTTTTTTATTTTAATAAAAAAATTACTTTCATTTTAGGGGTGTGAACTGAATCGAAGTCTCAAACCTTTTTTAACATTTCAATACAAGTAGAGGTGTCAAAAATCAGACGGACCTGATTGAATTAATTAGGATTAATTCACCGAACTCCATATTGGTTTAATATTGATTTTGCTTTCAGAAATCGGTCTTCTCGGCCGGACCGATCATCATTTGGACTGATCTTTAACGGTTTCAATTTGATTTTTATAGACCAGACATTTTATGGGTCTGACTTTTATCTAACAGAATATATGTATAAAAAAACCAGATCGAACCGACCGTTTGATAACCTTCCCCTCCCTCACGAGGTTCAACAATTAAACCGGATAACGGATATTTTCTTGTGAAGCTGACGTTTGAGTATGTTGAAAATTTTGAATAGACTCCTTAAGAGACGTCACTTGTCAGGCATGGATGAGATGTGAGTTTACCAAAACCACATCCTTCCAGAAGAAGAAAGAGATAAACTAATCATTTCTCAGTGTTTATACAAAATCGCCCAATATGCCATTACGCTGGAAACGAAGGAAATACATGTAATTTCAATGGCCTCTATGGAGCATGTGGAAGAGTTTCTACTTCTAAAGAAACAATAATTACGTGTAATTAATATCTTCTCTGAGAGTCTGATTCTCTCAATTTTCCTTTATCCTCATCCACTTCACTCAGAGTCGAGATTCTCGGGCTCTCTCTCCCCTTCTCTCCTAGACTCCTACCCCCATATGTTCTTAATCAATTAATAGTTCAACTCCATCTTATTTTAATCGCTTTAGGGCTAAACTAGCCTATTTCTTCTACACTAAGCTTTCGTCTCCTGCGATTCCCCTGTTTTCTCTGCAACTAATTTCTGCTCAATTCGGAGAGATCTGGCGTGTTGTAGGATTTATTTGACCCTAGAAGGCTCTGATTTTGATCTCGAGATATCCAATTCGGCTTGCCGGAATTTTTTCTCTTTCCAGAAATTCCGCGGGAAATATCTTGAGCCATTCAATAAATTCGTTCGTTCTTCCTGCGATCCTTGACGAATAGCGGTGGACTTGAAATTTCCAGAGATTCATAGCTTGTGGAGGTCTTGACATTTAAGGTATATTGTTCTTCTTTGATGATTGCTCGCGTAACTGTTTTGGATGAGTCAAAAAGTAATGATCTCCGCTATTTATATGGTTTAGGTGCGAATACATTAGAGCATCATTGAATTGTTAAAGGTTCTGCTGACATAGCTTTGGTTCCATGCTTTATTTGTCACAATTTTGATGTTATATGTACTATAAACACTACGATGTCCCCGTTTGTAGTTTCGTGAAGATTTTTCTGCTCTCTTCATTGTTGTGCTACAGTTGTAATGTGGTAATTCTATCGCTGTTGACTAGACATTGTTGCACTATCCACGACTACTTCCTAGTGTGTTTTTTAGTTGAATTTATGCGTGAATTTTTCTCATCCATCGGAAGGGAACCCTGTTATGTTAAGCGTCCTTTCCGACTGATTACAATGTTAGGGGCATCTTGATAAGACCATCGTTTCCACTTGAAAGTGTGATGCATCAATTGACCTGTTGATTTCATTAAGTAGATTTGTTTTCAATCCTCTTAATCTTCTTGCCCTCACATTTCTCCCTCCGCCACACTTTGACACCGTTGAAGTTGAGAGGTGTGTATTGATCCCCTGTCAGTGTGTCTATGTTGTTTATTGTGTGAATTCTAGAATCTCTTTTCCGCATTCTATATTTCTATATCATCTTAATCTTTATCCTGGTATAAATATGAAGGGTGGCCGGATGGGAACTCTACAAGGCCCAGTTGTTTGCCCTACGGTTCGTTCAAAGCAAATTGGAGTTTGTACTCTGCCAGTGAATGGGCCTTTCATGCAGGCTAGGGCTTTAAGAAGTGGATTCTGGGGTTTTAAAGGAAGATACAAGGATGGAGTTAAGGTGAGAACATTTTTTCAACAAAGCCATGTTGAGAAGTGCTGGACAGTACAGTGTAGTTTCAGTTCTTCCTCGAATGGAAATGGTAGCATGGCAGAGAATTCCAATGAGAAAGATGAAGAATATGTAAACTCCAGTGTGGTTGAAGCCGGTACGTTTGCCTAAGAATTGGCCTATTTTTCTGTTTTTCTGTTTTCCTAATAATTGGCCTATTTTTCTGTTTTCACTTTTCATCCTTTAAGACATTCGTTTTCCTATTTTCTTTTTCTTGTTTTATATATGCGTCAGTGGGTCTTGACTTATATTACATGTCAGACAACTTACCCAGGAAGTACTGTTTTTCAGCCATAAGTTTCCTTGTTCTAGTTCAAATAGAAGCTTGCGCAAACTGTTGATCTTACTGTTATCCACAATTTTTTACATATGCCTATTGATTTTTGCTAATTGTTTCCGGATGCTCAATGTACCATAAACTAATTACGTTGACTCTGTTTACTTTCATGTAGTTGAGGTAAAAAGTGGCCCAGAGGGTTTCATGATAAAAATGCGAGATGGTAAGCATTTAAGGTGTGTTCATAACAATCCTCAAGGTGGTCATCTTCCAGATTGTGCTCCACATCCTGCTATTGTACTGAAGATGGAAGATGGAAGTGATCTTCTTCTTCCTATTATTGTCTGTACGTATATGTCTTTGGATGTAGTCTGCATTTGATTATCAGATTATTTTCTACTTTCTGCTGACATTGGTTTCTTAGAAATTTTTTTTTTCTTTGGGTTAATTTTTTTGATGATTGATTGGTTACACTTGATTGTAGTGGAGATGCCGAGCGTTCTGCTTATGGCTGCAGTTCGCAATGTCCAAATTGTATGTCTACTTCTTCTTTTGATAGTCTTGTGATTACCTCTGCTCATAATAAGTTGAAACTTGCTACTATCTTGATATATTTTTATTAAAAATCAATTGTTTGTAATTGTACCACAGGCTAGGCCCACTTTATATCAAGTAGTGAACGAAATGATTGAGAAGATGGGATATGCAGTATGTTTGTTCTGTTTTCTCAGTTCACTTTCATCAGTACAGTGTGATTACCAGCATAAGGTCTTCCGTCATTTTTTATAATGATTGTGATATTGTTGTTCACCTGCAGGTAAAACTTGTTCGAGTAACCAAGAGGGTTCATGAGGCATATTTTGCTCAGTTGTACCTTACAAAGGCATTTACTTAACCTTTCTGTGTTGTTTCGCTAGCTTACAGAGTATATTAAGAGAACTTGACATGGACTGAATGCTGGTTGACAGTATTTCGAATGATTTTGCAGGTTGGTGAGGAAACAGAATGTGTCACCTTTGACCTCCGACCTTCAGATGCCATTAATATTGCAGTAAGATGCCAGGTAATTCATTTGGTATATCCATATGCATCAATGGTCTTTTATTTTATTTTATTATTTCATGTACATGATGTGTGTCTGTTGAAGTCCGGGTAGGCTGGCATCCATTTATTAGCATATAATAAAAAATTGGATAACTTTCATTGTTGTGTAGAATGAGTAGCTGCAAAGACACTGTAAGAAAGAATAATTTAAAGGGTCAAAACGGTCAGGTCATCTAGAGCCCAAGGTCAATGTAAGAAAAATGTAAAGACAGGAGAAAGTACATAAAAATAAGCTAGATTAATATGCTAAATAAAAGTTCGAAGGCCTAGCACAGATTGAATGATAGAGATTGTGAAATCAGGATTTGGTACATTTTTAGTAGCTTCTGCAGTCAAGAGAACTATTCTTTCCTGATTCTTATCAAAGAACCCAATTAGTTGATGGAATAGTGATGTGAATGCAATTCATTGGCGAAGAATGATTTGAATTTGGACCCAAAGTTTGTAGAAGGAAGTATTGTGGCCTTAATTGTAACGCATGTTTGGGGCCCATGGCAAAATCTTACTGGCACATATAAGGACCACACATGCATTTTCTGTCTAGTTTGCTAGTCTTCAATAGAAGTTTGCAGATAGGATGCTGTTTAGTAGTTTAGTAGTTTAGTGGCAGTTCCATAGTTGTCAAGGCGTCGCCTAGGCGTCCAGGCGGTTTGCCTGGGGCCTAGGCGACAGCCGCCTTGTTGCACTGCATATCGGCTTGTGTTTCGGCACTTATTTATGCCAAATATTTTATTTCATTTACTTAAGATATTATTCATAAATAAGCAAATACCCCCTATTTGAATCCAATAAAAATAGTTTAAAAATCAAATTTCAAAAGGATAAAAAGTCAACCCCCCAGTCCAAGAACAAAAACTGGAATTTGGTTATAGGGACGATTTTCAACTTTTAAATGCTAGGGTTTTTCTCAATTATGAAAATTTTATAAATTATATCATGTTAAAACATTGCTAAAAACAAAAAGTCCGGTAAAATAATATTTTGTTTTGATATTCATTAAATTATTTTCATTCAGACTATTTTAACAGTATTCGCGCACTTAAAAATAAGTTTGACTGAAGCATAACTTTGTCATTGCAACTCAGATTTAAGTAATCTTAGACTTGTTAGAAAGCTGGTTTTATGTTATAACTAATACAAAAAGTCTCATGTAAAAATAAAATCATTTGACCAATCAAACTTATTATAGAATAAGAGCATTTCTCTAAATGTTGATTTTTTATAACTTAATATGACTTAATGTTAATTTTTTATGATTTGATGTGGCTAAATGTTGATTTTTAATGACTTTATGTGGCTTAATCTTGATTTTTTATGATACAAGGTATATATAACTTACTAAATAATGTTAGAAAATAGGAAAAATAAAAAATAACACTTGTTCGCCTTGGTTCGCCTTGGCGCCGTGACAACTATGAGCAGTTCTATAACTTTGCTGAAGCAGCCTGGGGTTTTGGGGGGCTAGACACTGGTCTTGTTTGTTTTTATATATTTGGTTTATATTGTGTGCATTTTTTTAGTCTTTTAGTGAGTGGTCTTAGGAATAATTAATTTCAAGTCAGCTTCTGTTAATTGTTTCTATTATTTGAGTATCAGGGATTACCAATTTTATTATATGTTTTTTTCTTTCATGTCAAACTATGAATCAGATTCTACCCAAAAAAAAGCTATGAATCAGATAAATCCCAGCACCATTTTGTATGTTAGTTCGTGCTTTTCTCCTTTGTATGGATTATCTTAACCTAATCTCTTTTTAGGTATTCCTCTTCTGCTACTGCTACTGCTACTGCTGCTGCTGCTACTAATTCTTCCTGTTTTACAGATTCTTGTGCGTTGCCTTTAAACCTCTTATATTCTTCATGAGAACTAAGATCTACCCATTAAAATTCATAAATTTTCCTAGCCAATTTAATTCTAGCCTCAACACAACCTCAACTGAAGCTGGTGGCTGTGTTGGAGTGACAAACCCACTGCTGCCATGCCTTTCCCAAGCTGCTTCTGATAATTTTTCTTGATTTATCACCCTTGCATGTACCTTACATTTTCACGCTTTTGGCATGTTATTTAAATTGTGATGTCACTTTTATGTCTTCTCCAATTGCTTTGGAACTTTACATACACTAAGTTCTTATCTTACTGTTACCTTTTAAGAGCACAGTTTTTTTCAGACTTAATTTTTATGAGAGTCCTAGTTGGAAAAACAAGAATTTGAATGAAATATAGGAGCAGGCTGTGGTCTGATGAAGATGAACAGCACATTCAAGAAAGTAAAGAACTGAAGAATGAATCCAAGAACCAAGGAAAAAGTGAATTTGATCGTAATTAAGAGAGGAAGGAACATTACATAGACAACACAACCCAGATCAGGATCGTAGACTCCCTTCAAAATAAAATAAAATTACAGTGCTGCATCACAGGCATTCAATGGAATAAAGAATATCCTAACTGGACCTAGCATGGACCCAAATTAGAAGGCTGTCTGTTGGCCTTCAAAACCTTGAACATCATTGCTTCAAAGATGTGGCATATCATCTTCAGGCATTTGCAAATTGCAATGATCCATTGTAGGCTTGTTGTTCCCTTCCTCTGCCACCTTCAGTTGATATCCAGTCTATGTAATTTAGCAAGCTTGCAAATCAATTTACCCAATATACTTAATGGATATTTTGACATTTTTCAATGTACATGCATCGATGCCATACATGTACAATTATTAAAGTGGAGCATAGAAGTAGATACTATATGGGTGCCTTTGGAGTTCCTTTTTCATTTTTTATTTCTACTGGTTTATGTCTAACATTCAGTGTTTTGGTTTTCAAAAAAAATGAGCATTGTCATCCTCTTTTCCTGAAATCCGTTTTCATGTCTCTGTCAAGTCTTATGCACTAACCTCGTCCGATTCCTCCACCCTTCTACTGGTTCCCTTCCCTTTTTTTTGTATCTTTGGTAGTTGCTACTCAAATTCAAATGCATTTAATTGTTTTTACTGCCAGGGGCTGATTTTTCAGATCTAATGCAGGTGCCCATACAAGTTAACAAGTATTTGGCATCCAGTGATGGTATGAGGATAGTTGAACCTGCAAAGATGGCAGTACAGCCCCCTCTTTCAGATGGCTTCTTGTTCACAGAACTGGATAGGTAATTGAGGATGATATAAGAACAAAAACTTGCATTTTGTGTGGAATTGCCATATAAATCTGTAATCTCTGGGGGAGGCCCCTGTTTGCTCTGTCTAAATCAATCCTTGTCTACACAGACACATGTGTGCACATAAAAGGAAAGAGTAGGTCATTTTCTTACAATATAAGATGCCTAAACCTGGGATATACACTATTTGTTCCAAGATCTAAAAGATCCATCAAGTTATCCTTCAGAAAAACCTATAAAAAAACAAATTGGAACTTTGAAGGGTCATGAATGCCAAGAAATTGGACCATGACATTAGTGATTCGTTACTGTAAAAGTTCAGGCAATCACTAGGCTTTTTTTTTTTTTGGTTGGGGGGTGGGGTTGGGGAAGCTAGTAGCTTCCTCAATTAGCCTGCTCTTTTATCTTTTTGTGCTTTATGTGTCTACTCGGGTGTTTGCAAATCATGCGTATATTTTGGTTGGAGAAAATGAGGTCTGATCTGAGTAACGTTTGCAGGCCTGATGGGCAGCCTTGTGTTGAAACGAAAGAGTTTGATCTGGTCCGCAACATGCTAATTGCTGCTGTCGAAGAACGTTACAGAGATGCAGGTATGCTTTATTGTCATTTACTGGCCACATATTTCCATTACATTGGCTGATAATCTTCATCTCTTAAGTTGTGTTCAGGAGTGTGGTTTTATTTGATGCAGAAAGTGAACTACAAGAAATATAAAACTACACTCCTGAACACCCAATTGGTGCGCATGCACATTTTCACCAGCACTCAGCATATAGGCCTGGTCTTTGAGGTCTCAAAATCATATGATTGATGGTCCTAACCTATAAAGTAATTGATCCATGTAGAGTTCTTTACTTTCTCCTTTTTTTTTTTTGTCTTGTTTAATATGCAAATGAATAATCAGCTAAATCATTCCAACTAGCCTACCTTGCAGCACTAGATTGCTCAGGTAGTTGGGAGTTTCAATCTTTTGATCTCATTGGTTCAGTTGGGACCTTGTTAAGTCCCATGGAAAAACAAGCTACAGTCTGATAGTTGGAGTTTTTCATCTTCAGACCGCAGTGATAAATTGGGGTCTTAAAAGTCTCCAAACCCTAAACCCTCCCCTTCCCTCTATTCTTTGTCAGGGTGGGGGGTGGGGGGTGGGGGGTGGGGGTGAAGTATACTGGTTTTTCTGATGTTTTAGTTGTGTACTACAGCTCAGTGGAGGGACAAGCTTTCTCAACTCCGGTCCAGAAAGAGGAACTGGGCATGACAGGTAGAGAATTTGCAGCTCCTCCCCACCCCCCATGAATATCTCTAGTCTCTGCCTTTTAGCTGCACAATCACCATTTCAGTTTTTTGTCAGAATCATTTGCACTAAGACCACTGCCACTTTCTTTTATTGACCCAGGGGGGCCATGCAAATATGTACATAAAAGCAATTGTTCAAAGCAGAGAAGATCAGCCAATTGGCAAGGATGTATCTTTGTATCTTCCGGCCTCCTTGTGTATGGGTGCTTGTGAATATATGTATAGGTACACAGCTAATATAATGTTGGAACATGGACATCTTTTATTTTCTGCCCCTTTCCCCAATCTCTTTCTGGAAACTTAGTCTCCCTCTCTCAACAAGTAGAAAGATTGTTAATTTTATATGGAAGGATGGGTGTCTTACTTATGGTGCTGACGTCTTTGGTATTTATTATATCAATTATTTTCATATTTCAATCGTCAGTTATGCTATTTACTTTTGAATGGTAATGTTAGTGTTGAATCGTTTATGCCGCATGAACCATTAGTAGACTTGTAAGGTGGTCCAATATTGAAGGGGAAGCAGTTCGTGGTTAGCTGTTTAGCGCAGTTGGTTGGCGCATAGTGGAGTGAGTTGCACGTGGGAGGTTCTTTTATTTTGGTGTTTTGGTGGTATAGAACCACATAATTGTCGAAATAATATATTTTTTCCATGTGTTCCATTTAACCATTTTGGGGAACTAATTAGCAATATTAGCAAAACGAAATGATCGAGAAGATCAAAATTTTGATGAAATAGTTTTTTTTTTTTTTTGGTAAAAATTTTAATGAAATAATCGAAATTGTGTCTTTTTCATATTGTCATTGAGGTTGACATTGAGAGTGCGTAGTAGGATATTTGTGGAAGCATAATGACATGTGTCACATCACGAACAATATTGAAGAGTATAACTACAACACAAAGGAAGAAAGCTAATCAGGGTTCAGCTCACAATCAGATTTTCTTTTGCCAATTTCTTTAGAGGCACCGATCGCTTCTTCGACTGGCTCCTCTTTGTGAACCAAAATATGACCCAAATTTGGGTTGCCGTTTTGTAACCTCTCCCATTCGATTGATGGCATAGGACGAGGGGGTGGGGATTATTTATACAACGTGTTCCACATTTTGTAGAGGATTCCATCACCTCTATGAATTTCTTGAGAGGAACCATTACATGGGTAGAAACAGAACAGAAACTTGGGTGTCTGGATTCAATAGTTGCAAATGTTGGATAGAGATGTAAATGAATTGAATAAGAATCGAATATAGAACCATTGGCATTCGCATTTGCGTCTGATTAATGAACAGATTCAGAACGGCAGAAGACAAAAAGTAGACCAGGGTTGATGTTGAAGGAATGAAGTCACTATCCACTAGGATTGATGTTGAAGAGTTTTATTTGAAATTATATAGACGTTTTCATGATTCTTTTTCTTTCATTCAGTTTCTTCTTTAATTATATGTAATATGTTGTGAACTTATAAGGGTATTTTAGTATTAAAAAAATGTATTTAATTATATTTTATAATTGAATCGGAGAATATAACTTTGGAACAAACTGGAATAATTTTTGGATTTTGATTTTTCAAATATGGATTCACCTATACAAATACAAACACGAATCGAATATAGAGACCATTGAGGCACTGCTTTGAGTGTGTATCAGAGATTTCAAAATCATCCCAAGTCTCCCCATTTTTCTTTTCTATTGTAAATACGGTGCAACAGGGCCGGGTTGGGTTGGATTTTAAGAAACCAAGCCCAACCCTAAGTCCCCTTAATTGGGCCCAAATTCCCCTTGATCCTGACTCAAGGTCGCAAAACTTCAGCCCTGGCCTTGCCCTTCAGGGTTCAGCCCAACCCTTACCCTTCTCTAATTGGCCCTGATTTTTTAAAGTCGGGTCGGGATGACTTGGACCTTGGTATCCCTTGACCCTGCAAAATATGAAAAAACTTAAAAATAAAAAATATTCATAATAAAAAGGAGATAAAAAAAAATACAAATTTATAAATTCCTTGGTAAAAAAAGCAAGAGAGATCGTTGAGTAAGGAGTTTTGAGGTGTTAATGACTTAGTGTCAAACAATAAATAAAATTAAGTTAAATTCTGGGTTAACATCAAGGTCCCAACCAGGGTCAACATCAGGGGTAAAAATCAAGGTTGGATCGGGCCAAAAGTCAGGGTAAAAAAATCAGGGTCTGGTTCAAGGTGGCTGGGCAGGCCAAAGACATCAACCCTTACCCGCCCTGACCTTGGCTCAGGGTTAGAAAATTTAGGGTCAGGTAGGCCCTCAGAGCCAAAAATTTTGGATCAGTACTTGTTCAGCATTAGGGCAGGCAAAGGGCAGGTTCAGGCCGTCAGGGCCAAACTTGCACCCCTAATTGTAATATCTCACTTATTATATAACTTATTTACTTTCCTGAATATAAATAGAAACATATAGATTACAAGCAACATCTCTTGGCTACTTCAACCATTTGTTTGGTAAGTGATATATATAAAAAAAAAAAAAAAAAAAAAAAAGCACAAATTGCTTTGTGCAGCACCGTACTAATTTTATATTGTTTTTTTGGTAAGATAAAGGTTTAATATAACACCAACCACAAAATAGGGAGCAAGATATTTGTTAAAGGGTTCAGAATAACAATCTAGTAATATCCTACAAAATAAGTAGGTGGTCGCTTCACAAATGGACTAATAATGCAGTAGAGGCCACAATCAAACACATTGACTTTCAAGCGCATCGCATACCCCAGCTTAGCTTCACAAATGGATTAATAATGCAGTAGAGGCCACAATCAAACACATTGACTTACAAACACGCCGCATACCCCAGCTTACAAAAAACCATACTCTAAAGTCCAAAGGAAACAAACTAGCATCTCGGATATAGAAAGAATCTCTAAGTGATAATGGAAGGAAAACTTGGATTATTGAAATATTTAATTAGTAAATATTTTCATCTCAAAATACCGATCAAATACGAGGAGGTATTCACAAATATATAACGAAAGAAAGTTTATCAATGTGAGATTAATATGACTAACACTCCCCATCACATATTGATGAATTATTGAAATATTTTAGATGAAGATTTTCATCTCAAAATATTGATTTGAAAAGATAAAGTGTTTCCAAGTATATGAGGAAAGAAAAATTTTCACTCAAAATCAATATGGGACTAATATGACTAAAAAAACAATTACTTCAAAACAATAAATTTTTATTTTTATAAAAATTATAATTATTTTACTAAAATATATTGTAAAATTATAGAACATGACTTGCACCAAATTTTTGGAATTTTTTTTCCCTTCAAAAGAAGTCCCATCATGGGTCATGATGCAATTGCCAACCATGGAGGATACCAACCTCATCATGTGGCTAGATTTTTCCCTCACTCCATCCATAATTATGCTGTGTATAATTCATAAAAGAACAAATGTCAAAGAAAATAAATTAATTTCATAATTTAAATTCAATATGTTAGAATCGTTATAATTGAAACAAAAATAGATGAAAAAAAAAAAAACTCTTTTTTTCACAATCTCTATGGCTTCTTTTGTTTTTTTTTTTTTTTTTTTTTTTTTTATATATATATTTTTTCCTTTAGTTAATTTCTATATTTAAGGAAGTGGGCTTTCCGATTGAAGCAGATTTTGTCATGATAGTGTTTGATGAAGCTACATTTTGTGAATATATTATTTATATAATTAATTAATCAATACTCAAGTTTGAATTTTTTTTTTTATTGAACTCGTTTTAGGAATTATAAAACAAAGAATATACAAATGGGAAAGACCAATTCACATATGATGGGACATTTGACCCACATGTCTTAATCTGTCACTTTTGAATAGCTGGCTAGCCATCACCTATTAGGGCCCGTTTGTTTAGAGGGGAGTTGGGGGTGGGATTGTATGACACATGGGTCCCACATGTTAGTGGGGTGAAGAACCGGAATGGAAAAATGAGGAAAAGTTACTATAGCTTCCCACCCCGACTTTGTTTGGTTGGGTGGGAGGAGAGAGAGGGAGAGGGAGAGTGAGGAGAGAGAGAGGGTCTTCACCTCGGAACCCTCTTTTTCCGATTAGGATGAAACCCCATCGGAGCTTCACAAGGGCGTCGACTTCACTTCCCATTCACAACGGAACAGAAACAGAGAAGGCTCAAGCATCTTCTTGTTCTTGTTCGATTCCCATAACCGCAGCCCCCTGCATCTCTTTCTGCTCCTCTTCTTCTTCTTGTTCGATTCCCCTTTTTTTTCTCTTTTTTTTTTTCTTTTTTTTTTTCTTTTTTTTCCCCTGTTTGGTCTTGCTGTTCATCTCCTTCTGTTCTCTTATTCTTCTTGTTTGATTCCCCCCCTCCCTTTTTATTCTATATATTTTGTTTGGTCAGCAGCATTTCTTCTTCTTTCATCCCTTTTTTTTTTGTTTCCCTTTTTTCTATGCTTGCAACCCAGACGGAAGAGTGGTAAGGTATTTTATTTTTTATTTTTATTTTATTTTTTATTTTTTTTTTCTGTTTGATCTTGTAGACCAGACTATAGTTCATCTCCTTCTCTCCTCTTTTTCTTCTTGTTCGATTCCCTTTTTTTTCTCTCTCATGTTTTTTTGTTTGATGTGCAGGGTCTTCTTCTTTGATCCCTCTGGTTTTTTTTTTTTTTCTATGCTTGCAACCCAGGCGAAAGAGTGATGAGGATTTTTTATTTTTTTTTCCTGTTTGATCTTTGTAGAAGGATCGTGTAATTGTTTGGTGATCTGTGAAATTTTGAGAATCTGACCTTTTTCTTTGGTTCTCTTTTCTGCTGTCTTGCATCGTTGCAGTTGGAGTTTAGGGCTTTATACTCTCTTTCTGTTCAATGGTTTTGGTGCAGAAACTATTGTAACGATCCTTCTCATCTTCAAGCTCCAGTGAAGCCATGGCCAGACCGATGACGGTGGAGAAGCTTGAAGGACAATGTTCTTTCGCGCCATCTCCAACAGTTTTCCCAGCAAAGTCCCACCAAATTGGCAGGACTTTGTGAGGGGTTGGGGTGGGAGAATTTTGCATCCACGTCAGCCGACAGGGAAAGGCACAAATATTTTTGTTGTCTTTTGAAAACCCCACCCCAGATAAACAAACGACTTTAAAACCTATGGGGTGGGATAATTCGTACAACTATCCCACCCCATAAATCCCACCCCATCAAAGTCCCCTCTAAACAAACGGCCCCTAATTCACCAAATGGAATGCCAAATGGCCCTAACTAGTACCAATTTTTATCCAATAGTTTCATTCATATCGGAGACGGAATTCCCTAACTATTGCTCTCTCGGCTGCGCCTATTAAGCAAAGGCTTTCTTGAAAATACTAGGCTGATTTCTTTTCTGCTTTATTCATATTAGTTGTTGTTGTGAGCATCAGGAAAGTAAAAAGGATTCGTTCTAAACCTTCTTATTCGACCCATAAAATAATGTTTGTGATCATGAATAATAGGACGTGAGAATTAATGATAAATCCAAAGTATAATAATAGGTTGGTCAGATCATCAATGAAGGAATTAATTTTCTCTATTTATGGATTAAGGAAAATTTTTGCTAATAAATAATGTAATGATATTTAGACCCACATGTAGCCAAACAATAACTTTCGTTAACTTGTCATCAAAATATAAGATTCCACTATGATAGATTAGGAAGAAAATTGCTTAATGTCATAGAGCCTCAAAGTATACTCCAAGGCTGTTGCAAGTCATCAATTTTACATACACTTATTGGGAGCTTATTTATCAAAAGGAACAACTTCTTGTCCCCAAAGTGGTAAATTAAATAAGTTGTAACCTTCTTTTATAGCTCTTTGTTTTATTCGTTAGTTATTAATGTAGTGGTAAAAATTGAAAGTTATTTATTTTAGTATTTAATCCTCAAAAAAATTTGCTATTACCTAGGCTTGTAGGCATAGAAATAGAATTATTCATTTTCCCTTTGGGTTCACAAACGTAGGTTTTGTATTCTCTAAACTACCCTTCAAGATTCCATTTTTTGTCGCAAGACCAAGTAGCAGTCAAATTTCGTTTGATTTACCCTCCTTGAAGGAAAAAAAAAAATCGATTACATTAAAAAGACAAAAAAAAAAAAGTAACCAAGATTTTCCTTTGAGCAAATTTGGAGCTTTTGGCCAAAAGGTGCCACCTAGACTTTTGAACATTGAGGTTTAAAAACCCATAATCAACCTTTATGGATTCTATTCAAACTATATTTTGAATTGATTGAAATACTGAAAAATAAGAATCGACAGAAAGAAGCAAAAGACTTTTCAAATATTTATTTTTTATTAAAAAATTCATAAATTTGATTATTAGATATAAATTTTCATTTCCATAAAAAATGTTTTCATTTCTTTATTGAATAATTAAAAAAGAAAAGAAATTTAAGATTAAGAGCATTAAAGAGGGATTCCAAACATTGGTAGCACAATTCAGGATAAAGGTCGGCTGATTCCAATTCAAATTGATCAATACCATTAATTCTGATATGATTTTTAAAAAACCATGCTAGAGACAGGACAACAGCATCATCAAATTAACCATCAAGGCTCTTAAATTTATTAAAATTGATAATAAAAAAAATATTATGTCAACATGCGTGTCCTTTAGGGGTGACTATTTTAATTGGATGTATAATACCATAATTATACAATAGGGCTCCAAGTATTATGTCAACCCGCGTGCCCATGGAGATGATTATTATAACTGAATGCCTAGTGCCTTATATCTTTTTTCTTGGTAAAAGTACCATCTTAAATCTTACATGTTAAACCAATGATAAAAAAAAAAATAATACATTCAATGAGGAGAAAGAAGGGATTCATATGTTTTGTAGTAAAGGGTTGGTCCAATGGTAAGGTATAAATGTTATAATCTGATGGTTAAGTGATTGAAATAGCCTCTTGATGAAGTAAGATAACATAGTTTTCTTCCCCTGGCCAACCGGCCTCCTATATGCTGGAGCTTTGTGCATTTGGGTACACCCTTCTTTTATGAATAAATAAAGAAAAAAGACCAAACACAACCTAGGGTTTCGGGAGCAAGGGTGTCTTTTCATAATCCACTAAAATAAAGGGTTGTCTTAAAAAAAAAAAAAAAAAAAAAAAAAAAAAAAAAAAAAAAAAGACGACTAGTTCACTATACCAATCGAATACGGCCATGTGATAAATACATTCGTAAGTCCCATAGAATAATAACAAGTACAACCCTTTTTCAAATACACCAAGGCCGCGTCGGAAAAAGAATTTAAACCCTACTCAGAATGACCGTTGAATTGGAATCTTACTTTTCAGAGACGCTTGTGATCCACAATCTTGGTTTTATTACAGCACTGATCCAATCCATCATCAGGAAATGATCGATTAGAATGTACAGTCAACAGTGGCAGCACCAAAAGACGACCATTCAGAAAAGAAGTCAAGATTCACCATTAAATACAGTACCTGACTGACGGCGTATTCCACGTGGCATACGTTTCCGACGTGTCCCACTTCAACGTATAAATAAATTATTATTAAAATTATAAAAGAAAAGAAACAAGGGTATACTCTAAAACACCTCGAAGTTTGCAAATAAACTCTGTACTCTCTCTCTCTCTCTCTCTCTTTATTTCTTTTCACACAGTCGAT
The DNA here is from genome assembly GCF_013358625.1 of Macadamia integrifolia. Classification (NCBI taxonomy): domain Eukaryota; kingdom Viridiplantae; phylum Streptophyta; class Magnoliopsida; order Proteales; family Proteaceae; genus Macadamia; species Macadamia integrifolia. Next base: position 4,248,878 of record NC_056560.1, on the reverse strand, counting down.
CTATTCTTTCTCTCTGGCTCTTGCCGTTGTACCTCAGCGGTGTTTTTATTTATTTATTTTTTAATTTGTTGATTGTTCCTCTTCCATCCTCGTACGCTCACCAGCTCCCCGGGCAGCAGATCGCAGACTGGGAGAGTTGGCTTCGATTGATGCTTGTGAGGTTCAGTTGCGAATCGAAGTCCTGGAATTGAGCATCTAGTTCACAGTTTGATTCGTGTTATCTTGAGAGGCGGGTGGTTCGAGGTAATTTTTTTTGTTGGGTTTTATGGATATTCTGTTTAATGTGACGTTTTTCAGAGTTTCTTTAACAGAATGTAGGTTTTCTAGGGTTGCAGCTTCGTGTGGTGATGCTTAATTGATCGTATTAGCTTTGAGATCTCCTCTTACGGTCAGAGTTCGAGGAGATGTCGGGACCACTTGATCGATTTGCGAGGCCTTGTGAGTATTTTCGTTTTGATCCCTCTATGCCGGTGATTGTTATTTTGATGATTCTGAATTTTCGCCTGATTTTGTGAAAAAACGGTTTTTTTCTCTCTCCCCCCCGCCCAACCCCCCCAAAAAAGAAAGAAAAATCTTTTGTTTCCGTCGAATTTTGTTGGCTACTAGAAGCTGTGATGATTTGGTTGCGGTTCTCGTTGGGGAGGCTTTGTGATCATTATCGCGATGAGAAGCTTTCTGTATATGACGAATTGTGTTTTCTTTTTCCTGCCAAAAATTAAAAGAAAAAAAAAGAAAATCTTGACAAGAGTGGGTCGTCTAAATATTGATCTTGATGGGGACTTGGTATTAGGCGCCTAATCGATGAGTACGTCCACAATTCCTCACAAACCATGAAAAGGAGCTGCTCAATCAGCATTGTTTTTAGAACATTTTAATCATGCTTCACTAAGCCATCATCTCTTTCACCTAGAGGGTTGCATGGATTCAAAACATTTACAAGTGAATAATGCACTTCGTCTATAGATGGTGTGGGCCTTTTGATTGGTTTCTGTTATTCGTGGTGTTGAAAGGAAAACTATAGTGTGATCTTTATGTGCATATTTGTAGGAGCTGAAAATTGATTCCATTAGGCTATCGTGAATGATGATGAACTAGATAGGGTATGTGCTTAGTTTTCATGGTATAGTAAGAGGTTATCCACCAATAGGGTATATTTTTAGTTTTCATGGCCTATTTCTGGATTTTTTTCTACACTGTTATGTGCAATTGATTTTAACTCTTAGTTGAAGTGTAGGAGTGTCTGTTAGTCATCACATCGGTGGTTTTTTTTTTTTCTCCCCAGTTTCTTTGGTAGTTCTTGATTTCTGAATTGTGACATGTGGGTTGGGCTGTGTTTGGGAGTGGAGTTTGTTTGAAGTTGTAAATTTTATGAGAGAGGTGACATTCCTTGTTTCAGATATATTAGATATGAATATCTCGCGACATTTTATCGAGAATATGTATATCTTGTGGCAATGGAAGTGAAATTAGTAAGGATTGGTGCAGATAAATGGGATGTTGTCTTCCTCTTCTTCTTCTTCTTTTTTTTTTTTGGGGGGAGGGTATTTGTGCACCGGGACTGCCCTGTGCCGCTTCGTGTCAGGCAATGGTTACTTGATGACTGCTTTTCTGTTTAATATTGTTTACTGCATAATGATTTTCGTTACTGTACCTTAACATGAATGTGAGATTGCAAGAACTACTCATTGTTTCATTTACTGACTCTGTACTATGCTACAGGCTTTGAAGGGTTCTCAGGTCATGATGAAAGAAGAGAAAGGAAATCTGATTTTGAAAATTCAGAGGATGAAAGGAGGACGAGAATTGGGTCCTTGAAGAAGAAAGCTATTAATGCTTCTACCAAGTTTAGGCATTCTCTTAAGAAAAAGAGCAGAAGGAAAAGTGATAGCCGGGTTATTTCTGTTTCAATTGAAGATGTTCGTGATGTTGAGGAGCTAGAGGCTGTTGATGCATTTCGTCAAGCATTAATTTTGGATGAATTGCTTCCTCCAAGGCATGATGATTATCATATGATGTTAAGGTGCTTCTTTTCCATCTATTTTTCATCTGCAGATAAAGTTATTATATGATACATATTTCGGCTGTTTGTGCTGTCTGTGAAAAGTACATGTTAGAACAAGTTGTGCTTTTTTCATCTTTTGGATACAACAATTGTTGCATAATTTTAGCTGAGCCTGAAGTTTTCCTAAATATTTTGTGAACCTTTGTGCATTTTATTGGAAAGTATGTACAATATCTAAATACTTAAAATTTTCTATGTTACTATCTGTAAGCATATAAAATTTATTTTATGCTAACTGATCTTTATTAGGCTTGAATTGAGAAATCAGTCTCCCTAAAAAATACCGGGAAATGATAACATTCACCAAGGTATGGGAACTGATCTTTATTGTGCTTCAATTGAGAATACTGTCTCCCTAAAAAATATCGGGAAATGATAACGTTCACCAATGTAGGGTGAGCCTTATAGAGTTACCAGTTGCCATGTTCCAATAGCAAGGAATGGTGGACACGATTCGAAGTTTTGAAAAATTACAAAAACGTGATGAACCTCTAATATGTAATAATTGGAGATTATTGTCATGCTTGTATGGCTTAAAATAGAGATGAATGGAGAAAAAGGATCCATGTAGCCAACCTCATCTAGTTGGGATAAGGCTGAGTTGAGTTGAGCTGTAGTGGCATGTTTGTAATTTTCTACAACCTTGTATACACTTTTTAATATGCTTATTTTCTGTTGGAATTTAAGCAATGAGAAGGATGAAGAGCCCTTAATAACATGGATCCACCATAATGCTAATCAAATGCTTGCCAAGTGGCAAGCTGTGAACTTGCAAAGGTCACCAATCCTAGTGGTCTATCAATGTAGTCACAATTATTCTTAACTGCTCTAATGCCTGATTGAAGATCTATACACGCTAATTACTTTATAGGTTTTTTTTGTTGTTTTCTAGGCTCGAGTTTTTTATTTCTGTTTATGGGAGACATAATTGCTGTTCTGAAAATGTTTCAGTGACCTAAATTATTTATTTGGTAGTTTCATTTATGCCGTGATATTTAATTTGTTTACCTTTGAATAGGTGTCAATAGATTAACATGCTTAAAATTTCTTTGTTTGCAGATTTCTGAAGGCAAGAAAGTTCGATATTGAGAAAGCAAAGCACATGTGGACTGAAATGCTTCAATGGAGGAAGGACTTTGGTACTGATACTATTTTAGAGGTAATTTTGATTGATATTTCCTTCTGTATTTACAAACAAATACTGATAATGGAAGTGTTGAGATATCACCAGATATGGTGCAGGACAGTTTTGGAAAATCTAATTCTAATCCAAGGATTGAGAGAATTTGGGTTTGAGAAGGTCTACTAACACAAAATTTGTAATATACATGCAGAAAATCAGGTCCAACAGCAGCCATAAATGATGAAATTTCCAAATACTAGTCCAGAAAATTCATTCTGAAAATTCTTGGAAATTTAATAAAATATACATGATAGGTCAGCACCTTCAGTTGCTGTCCCGCGATTTCGGGTGGGTTTGAGAAGGTCTACTAACACAAAATTTGTAATATACATGCAGAAAATCAGTTCTAACAGCAGCCATAAATGATGAAATTTCCAAATACATGTCCAGAAAATTCATTCTGAAAATTCTTGGAAATTTAATAAAATATACATGATAGGTCAGCATCTTCAGTTGCTGTCCAGCGATTTGGGGTGCGGTGATCAAGAGCTAAGTCGCTACCAAACTCCAAAGAATGTGTCCTCAGTGCCTCTTTGCTATTAATTGATGAATCCCCAATTCCCCATTGTGTTTGTGGCTGTAATGCTAAAAATGGGGAAAACTGGGACTAGAATGAAAATTGGTGTAAATAAAGTTTAGGCTAGTGGGAAAAGTTTGATTTCCTGAAGTTTTTAAGTCAAAAGATGGTGAAACAGATCTCAGAATCTGCATCAAACCACAAACTAGTCCTAATCCCCATAGTCTGTGGCTGTGATTTAAGCCAAAAGTGGGGAAAGCTGGGACTAGTATGAAAATTGGTGTAAAAAAGTTTAGGCTAGTGGGCAAAGTTTGATTTCCTTAAGTTCTTAAGTCAAAAGATGGTGAAACAGATCTCAGAATCTGCATCAAACCACAAACCAGTCCTATTCTAGCCCATAGAGAAGGAATAAGGGGGAGAGGGGGTGGTGGCCATGGTTTCGGCAGTTTGGGCCAAAACTTCCAAAACCATGTACATTTTCTGGACTTAAGAGGGGGGGGGGGAGGGGGGGGGGGGACCCACTCAATTCCAGGTGAAACTTCGGCCGAAACTACCGACATCTCGGGGTCCACTGATATGCCAAAATTTTGGCCAAAACTGCCGAAACATGGTGAGATTTGGAAGTATGCTCACAACTTCCAACATATTTTTATTGCCTTCCATTCCAGAATGCATAAGTCTTTTAAAGCCCAGAAGTATAAAAAGAGAAGTAACTCCTATAACTGCTCCTCCACTGATAATTCCCTAATAACTATTTCTCCAGCAATAACTGCTCCACATAGTATTAAAACATTAGTATTTGTAACAGTTTGATACGAAATAAAATAAAACACAACAAATTAAAATGAGGTAGACATAAGTAAACAGAAAATGCATCCACATAAGTTTACAAGGGACGTCTAGCCACAATGAAGTGATGTGTGACTGTGTAAGATTGCATCTCCTTTGACATGCCCTAAGTCCATGAGTGATGTCCTTGTCAAAAGAGGAATCTCAGTAAGGCTGCATTTGGATTTGATGGTATGTATTTGAGGTCCTAAAGTTAAAGGAAGTGGAAAATTGTGGGGATAGCAAGGGACAAGAATATGAGGACCTCTATAAGATATGGCTAAAATGAGAGAAAAGAAGAGTAGATATTTCATCCATGTGAGATGTATTAAAAGTGAAGATGGTAGAGTGCTAGTAAGGGATGATGGCATTATAAAGAGATGGGAAAAATATATTTACGGCCTACGGCTTACTAAATGGAGACGTTACGGGTAAGAGTGTCCCGGAAGACTGCATTACTCATCAAGACACCACACACCATAAATATATATGAAAAGTTAAAGCGATTAAAGTTAAAGAAGCCTTAAGAAAGATGAAAGTAGGCAAAACACTATGCCTCAACGAAGTTTCAATAGAAGTGTGGAAGAGCTTAGGATTATGTGGGGTAGATAAGTAGAATGAATACGGAGTATATGATGTGTAACTTTAATCACACTATGATGGATAACGAAATCGTGAAAATATAGGGAGAGAGATACCACAAAGTGACTATTTTAGATATTTGGGGTCAATTATAAATATAGAAGGTGATATAGAGAATGATGTTTCACAAAGAATTAAAGTGGGATGGATCAAGTGGAGAGGTGCATCCGAAGTTTGTGTGACTGATGTATTCCTTTAAAGCTTAAAGGAAAATTTTATAGGATAGTTATACGATCAGTTGTGATATATGAGGTGGAATGTTGAGCAGTTAAGAAGCGTCATTTAGACAAGATATGCGTAGCAGAGATGAGGATCTTGAAATGGATGTGCGGCAAAACTAGAAATGATAAAGTAAGGAATGATCAGTTGACCACCTTAGAGCTGATTTGGGAGTTGCCCTAACTCATGATAAGTTCCAATAAAGTCATTTTAGGTGGTATATGTTCAATGGAGGCCTATGGATGCACCAGTAAGGAGCAGTGATCTGATTCAAATTGAAAAAATAAAAGGGCAAGGAATAGGCCTAAAATGACTATAGGAGAAGTAGTGCAAAAAGACATGCATAGTTTAGGCCTTGTCTCAAGTATGACCTCGAGTAGAGTTGATTGGAGGGCAAGGATCCATGTGGCCAACTCCATTTAGGTGGGATTTTACTCCATTGTTGTTGTGTTCCTTTCCTTTTAATAAGCCAACCCCATTTAGTTGGGATAAGGCTGTGTAGTTGTTGTAAGTTAAATATGTCATTTGGATGAGAGATTTGATTCGAATTTGGATTTTTATTCTTCCCATGGGCACACATTTGGATTTGGTGATCTGTATTTGAGCTCATCAAGTTAAATCTGTCATTTTACCCAAAAAAATGTTAAATTGTCAAACTTGGTTCAAATTTGGATTTTTATTCTTCCCATGATTTGTGCATTTGCTTTCATTCTTAGCTAGTGTTTTAAGTACTGAACTCCAGATTGTGGTTCCTTCTTGTTTCTAGGTTGATCAACATGTTTACTATGTTGTTTCATCAGGATTTTGAATTCAAAGAGCTGAATGAAGTTTTACAGTACTATCCTCATGGTTATCATGGTGTGGATAAGGAGGGAAGACCTGTTTACATTGAAAGACTGGGAAAGGTTGATCCAAACAAACTCATGCAAGTGACAACAATGGATAGGTATATCAAATACCATGTTCAGGAGTTTGAGAGGAGCTTTGCCGTCAAGTTTCCATCTTGCTCAATTGCTGCAAAAAGGCATATTGATTCGAGTACGACGGTTCTGGATGTTCAAGGCGTGGTAGGTCTTATGTCCTCTTCTTTCTCTTAGTTTTCTGGCATGGCTTTAATTGTGGGGACTATATAATCAAGATTCTCACATGTTCCATTTATCTGCTTTTTAGAGTTTGAAAAACTTCAGCAAGGTTGCACGGGAGCTTATTGTGCGGCTACAAAAGATTGATGGTGACAATTACCCCGAGGTATGTAGTGATGAGACCTTCTAAATGATGCATTCTAGCCTCTCAGCCATTAAAATTCCTATAGACCACTGCATCTGTAATCTCTTATGACATGGGAACACATTGGTGCAGACACTCTGCCGTATGTTTATCATCAACGCTGGTCCTGGCTTTAGGCTTCTGTGGAACACTGTGAAGACTTTCCTTGACCCCAAGACCTCTTCTAAGATTCATGTATGACTGACACCTTCCATTTATTTAAAGAGTTTTTATTTTTTAATTTACTATTTGAGGCATCAATTGTATTTCAAAATCTCCATAGGTTATTGGGAACAAGTACCAGACCAAGTTGCTTGAAATAATTGATGCCAGGTAATTACTTTTAATTTTTAACTGAATTCAGGTTTATAATAATGATATGTTACTTGTTTCATGCTTTACGTATGCTATCCATTTCTAACTTTCTAAAATGTGTTGCAATGTATCTAGTGAGTTGCCAGATTTTCTGGGTGGTACATGTACCTGTGCGGATCAAGGGGGTTGCTTAAGGTCTGATAAGGGGCCATGGAAAGACCCTAACATACTGAAGGTTCTGTATTCTCCGCTGGAATATTTTGCTTCTTTTATTTCTGAAGAGTTAGTTGTTGAGGCTATACCCTTGCTAGTTATTGGTAAATGGTTATAATTGCCTGCTTGTGCATTGTAATGCAGATGGTTCTTAATGGCGAAGCACTATGTTCTAGACAAATTGTTAAAGTTTCCAACAGTGAGGGAAAGATAATTGCGTATGCTAAGCCACAGTACCCAACAGTAAGGAAGATATTTTCAATCATCTCACACTTTGTATTATGGAGGCCAAGCTTTATGCTCTGATTCTTCCATCTGTTTGCTTGTTGGAGTAGATAAAAGGTGGTGACACATCAACTGCTGAGTCGGGCTCTGAAGCTGAAGATATTACTTCCCCTAAATCAATGAGTTACTCACATCTTCGTTTGACTCCTGTCCGTGAAGAAGTAGGTGCTCATTTATCTGTGGATGGATACATTAGCAAGATAAATGAATATCAGTTATTTTTTGGAGAAGTTGCAATGAAAAATTTCCAAAATTTTAATTCTTTGACTGTTCTACATGAATAATGCTGGATAGATCAATAACAACTGCCTAGCACACTTGGTGAGGTTGTGGTGCGTAAAGCCCACACTCACCAGGAGGTCTTGGGTTTTTGAGTCTCCTGGTTGTTGCCTTCCTCCTCCCCCTTTCTGTACTGTACCCATCTGAAAAAAATGCTGGATAGATCTAACAAACGTGAGGCATGACAATGTAGGTTGTTGGACCAACATATAATTTATGATATTTTTAGTTGAAATTAGGGTTGAAGGTATTAAAATAGTCACCTTGTGGAATCTCTCTCCTCTCAATTTTCATCATTTCATTATCCATCATAGAGTTGCTAAAATTGCACTTCATGTACTCTGTCTTCAATCTATTAATCTTAAAACCTCTTGTTTTCAAGGTAGATCTCCATAGCTCCAACTTAATGTTAATACCTACTTTGGTCTCATCCACTAAAACGATGTCATCGGGAAAGACCATACACTAGGGGCCCTCATTTAGCATGCTCTTGGATAACTAATTCATGATAAACACAAACAAATATGGGCTAAAGGCCGGTCCTTGATGGTGACCAATCATAATTGGGAATTCTTTGTCTTTGACCTCCACAAATCTCACACTAGCCACCACAGCCTCATATATGTCCTTAATTATATCCACATATGTACTCGACACCTCTTTCTTAACTAGGATATGCCAGATTAGATCTCTAGGAACTCTGTCATATGTTTTTTCTTAGTCAATTAATACCATATGGAGATCCTTCTTGTGGGTTCTATAACTTTTCATAGGCCTCCTTAGTAGGTAGCCTCTATTGTGCATAAATCCAAATTGGTTCTCCGAGATCTTAGTTTCTCTTCTCAGGCGGCCTTTAATAACATTCTCCTATAGCTTCATGGTATGACTCATTAGTTTTATGCTTTTATAGTTATTACAACTCTGACTTTATTATCGTAGACCGGGACTACAATGCTTCTCCAATCAATTGGCATCTTCCTTGTGGTCATAATCTTGTTAAATAACTTGGTTAACCAAACAACTCCACATACTCCTAGGGTTTTCCACACTTCTATTGGATCTCATCGGGCTTGCTGTCTTGCTTGCTTTCATCTTTCTCAAGGCTTCTTTAACTTTGGCCACGTTAACCTTTCGCACATATCTCTGACATGCGGAGTCTTGTTGTGTAAAGCAATCTTCTGGCTCATTCATACTCGAGCTTTGATAAGCTTATCAAGGCAGCCATCCTCAATTCCTCATTGTGCCATGTGGAGTGAGGACTTGTTAAATTCTACTATTGGATGGTACATTTAGAGTATACAACATCAACAACAAAAAGCTGAGCAATATCACAACTTAATGGTGTTGGCTACATGGATCCATACAAAGCAAAATAGGAAGATGAGGGTAGAAATACCCCCTTGTGTATTGGCATGCATCTCTATGTATACATGCATGCCCGTCAGAGTTCTAAATCTCGGTCAAAACTTCAAGTTTCAACTGAAATTTCCTAGTTTCAAGTAGGGTCAAATTGAAAATGTTATTGGTTTTGACCAGTGTCGACAATATTTCGTACATTTCGAAAGTTTTGATCAGTTTCAACCAATTTTGGCCAGTTTTGAGTCTTTTGACCAGCCCAGTTTTGGTAGTTTGGGCCATTTTTTACCAGCCCATGACATGTCTAATTTTGCCCCAAAAAGTATCTGGTTTTGACCCGTATCTCGGTTTCGAGCTGGGTCGAGATCAAAATTCTTATCCTTGGCCTACAGTACTCCAACCGTGATTGTACACTTTCCCATAGCCCTGAATTTTCAAGCCTGCATAGTTGAAAATGGATTAATAGATGTTACGTTTAAAGCCTCCGTGGTTGAAAATGGAATTCATATTCACAAAATTCTCACTCCCTCTCTCTGTCACACACACACACACACACACACACACACACACACACACACGCACTCACACACTAACATGTATGCTGGCCTGTTCTTCTCTCTGCATCTTTGTATGTTGCGAGGGAGATATATTTAGAATCGTTAGGAAGACCATTTATCTTGTGTCTGATGCAGTTGACATTCGTGTGACAGTTGTGCAGTTTCCTCAACTACTGTCCCTTTTTTTGTATTTGTGTAAAAGAGGATGTACATTTTTCTCAAAGAAGTGTATCTGTCAGAAGTGGTTGTGCTAAGTTGTTTGCATTTGTAAAATAAATTTTGACTGCATTGAGTGATTGGAAATTCATAATTTTTCAGAGCAGTTACTGATAATGCTAATTATGTTGTGATCAAATTACAGGCCAAAGTGGCTGGTAAGGCAAACTTTACTGGTAGCAGTTCAGAGTATGATGAATATGTTCCAATGGTTGACAAAGCCGTCGATGCTGGATGGAAGAAACACGGGTCCCTTCAGAGGGCCTATTCTTCCAAAGGTTAGCAACATAATTATGGCTTCTATTAGAAGAATAATTTCTTTTGTGAGTTGAGGTTCAGTTTCATGAAATACTGTTGTTAAGCCTTCCAAACTTGAAAACTGATTAACCTGGGAAATGGAAATTCCTTTTCATGGTGAAAATTCTCTGGAAATAAGGAAACAACTTAATGTCTCAAGGTCTTGTGAACTGTCTTCACCATGAGGTGATTCTATCTTACCAAGTTTTGAAACATCAATAGAATGCTGTCATGCTCTTTGGCTCGCCTAGTGCTTACACACTTATCTTGCTGACTTTATCACTGACTGGTTTATGTTGTGGTTTGAAGCAGCTACCTATTAGGCTCATTTTGTAAACTCCACTCGTTTCCTATTAGGTTCATTTCGTAAACTAGTGGCAAACTTGGATGGGTGCTGCCTGGGGAAGGGGGAATGTTATAGACAATTCTCCACTAATCTCATGGTCAAATTTCAGTCTGAAACAAGCACAGGAAGGGACCAAAAAGTGAGTTTTGAGCTCACATTTTTTAGAGCACTTATACCTACTTGTTTGAAGCTGAAACTTGATCACTGAGATGAGTGGTGGTTTTCTATTGAATGTACCAACCCATATTTGTTATGTGGCAAGTTGTGATGGAGGAGAAGGTTCACAAACTATTGTAAAATTTAGCACCTTCTCCCCTATAAATTCAGCATTTAAGTATAAATAGAAATGGATAGTCAAATATGACTGCTCACTTTAGCCTGCCATGGGAATGACGACTAAGTTATACATTTAAAAATATTCATCCATCCAAAGTATTATTTTCTTAGTAGTTGTCTAGAAAAAAAAAAAAAAAAAAAAGAAAGGGGAAATAATATAGTGGCAGTGATATGTGAGAAATGTGCATTAACTAGATTTAGACAACCGTGGAATCAGGCAATCATCTACGTAAAGAATAATTTGGTACATTTATTACAAAGATGTATTTGGGCTGACGGTTGATTTTTTTTTTTAAATTCCAGACGAAGTATGGAAGAATTGGATTATATTATATCCAAGAATAGCAAAAGAGTATTACCAAGGAAAAAGGATAACAGTGGAAAAGAAGATTTTTGGACTAATGATTACTTGAGAGATTATGATGCTTCATGCCTTAGTTAAGTTAGCAAAATGTGGGTTCAGTTAGTACAATAAGAATATATACTGGGGGAAGAGAAAAATGTGAATGATGGTGACAACTAGAGAGAGATGGGAAAGAGATGATGATCAGAAGGTGGAGAGATATGTATGGTTCAGCTTCACTGGTCAAAGCTGAATGTGGGTTCACTTGGTACGTTAAGAATAATTTACTGTAGATTATAGAAGTACAACTCGACCATGATGAAATGTAGAGACAAGGAGACAGCTGGTGTATAAGTTTTTCCAACATATAACCAATCTCGGATCTGATTGAATGGCTTACCATATCAGTTATTAAATGGCTTTACTTAGAGAAAGAACAATTGTCATAAATTTTTCCTCGAGTATTAACTTGAGTATATTTTGATGATGTTAGGTTGTGTACAACAATCTTCTTTCACCCAGTGACCTTTGAAAGGAAGTCTCTTGACTTTCCTCCTGTCCATAGTGCTCAAATAGGAAGCCTTCTATTGTTTGACATTCTTCTATTGCTATATTCAGGTTAGTATTGCATGATGCTAGAAAATATTTGTGTGATAACATTGCAAACAGGTGCATGGCCACCGGATATACGTATCAGAATATCAGTAGTCAATGCCCTAGCCTGCTACCACAAGAATGTCTATGAAAGTTAGATTGGTTAGCGTGACATGACTTTTGTTTTCCAGTTGCTTAGCCCAACCCTGCCACCTCTTGACAAGATACTGAAAAATTCAAATGAAGCAGTCAGTGGTTGTTGACTATAGTTGTACATAGACATGTGGAAGTCTTCTTGGTTTGAATGTGTTAGGTTACTGTAATTCAACTGTTAGATATCTGTTTTTGGGTTGCTGTAATTCAACTGTTTGATATGATTTTTTTTGTTTTGTTTTGATATGATTATTTTGCAACATTCATTAAAAATATCTAATGCAGGGGCACTTCCTTTGCCTGACACTAAGAAGACTCCAGAAGGAATTCGTGCTCATATATTTGCCATTCTTATGGCCTTTTTCATGGCAATCTTTTCTTTCTTCCGTTCTATAACTTGTCATGTGACCAAGAAGCTTCCGGAAGTATCTCATCATGACAACAGTGTTCCTGCTCACGCACTCGCTTCAGTGCCTGATAAAGAGTGCTGCCCCCCTTTACCAAATCCAGGATTTACCGAGGCAGACCTTCTCTCATCTGTACTAAAAAGGCTTAGTGAACTGGAGGAGAAGGTAGACACACTTCAAGCAAAGCCATCTGAGATGCCATATGAGAAAGAGGAGTTATTGAATGCTGCTGTTTGTCGTGTGGATGCTCTGGAAGCAGAGCTAATTGCTACTAAGAAGGTACAATATCACATTTAATTGTTGTGAAAGATATTCCTCCATGTCCATCCTAGGAACCATTCCATCATGCTTACACTCAGCATGCTGATTGATGCTGTAGCAGACTGACTGCGGGATCTGCATGGTGTCCTATCATTCTCAACAGTATGGCCTCCCATCAGTGGGATTTTCAAACTTCTATAGTAATTCATGGAAATATTATATTCGTTTATAATTTTTAATTTTGACCATTGATAAATGATGATTTGACCAAGTTGCCCACCAAATTTGTCACCAGTATCCCAATTAGGTTATCTCAGTTGGCAAGGATCAACAACTTACAATTAAGAAGTCATTAGTTCAACTCTCCTTGGGGCCTACCTATCCCAAAAATAATAATAATTCAGTGAAACTGCCACATGGCTGTTGTTAAAGGTGTGATTGAATAGGTTTCAGGTTAATATGCGCTGGAACCCAGCTCCCTTTATTAATTTGCAGCAGTTCTACAATTGGTCTCTGGTTGTATTTTTGTATAGAAGTTTGATGGTATGCCAAAAGTAATGCAGGAGTAGATTACAAGTAAACTACCCGAGCAATTTATAACCCCAAACAAGACAAATAGGACAAACCGACTAACTTGATAATAACCAGAAATAGGACCAGGAAACAAGGAAATAAGACTATCAAATGAACCTCCAAGGATACAATACCAATACAGGAGCAAAACCAGCTCAAAACCCAACCCGATAGGAGAGAGAAAGACTTGCAATATGGCTGGAGAGAGAGGTGCAACTGGGCCTGTGGGGCTCCAATTGAGCTGCAAATTTGGTCGATTGTAGGGCCTAGGGAGGGTACAAAAACCCCCAAAGTTGATAGTCTTCGGACGGCTGGTTGTGGAGTTATGTACTTTCTTGATTTTCAGACCTAGGTGAGAGAAACTGAGAGAAATCTTCGAGAACTTTGATAGGGCTGCTTGGGCAGCAATGAGGAGAGGATCGAGTGATCCTTGTAAGGCTCTGAACACCCTCTGAAAAGGGCTTGCAGATCCGAGATCAATTGGGGAAGGAAGAGGAGATCGATTGATCTTCAATTCTTGAACTTCTCAGCTGGTCGGTCATAGTTCTGCTGGCTTTTACAGATCTGAAATTTCTTGAATTGATGTTCACAGCAGATAAAGAATAATAACAGTAAATAAAAGTAGGGAAAGAGAAAGGGAACCAAGAGAATTGTGGTGGAGGGTGACTATCTCGGCCCGGGCTTCTCACCCCCAGCTATTCCGGCTGTTTAAGCAGTTGACTACAATCATTCATTATTCAAATCTAAGAATTGAGAGTATATATGCTCCTCTATATATAGAGGGTTGAAGAGCAATCATAACGTAACTAGGAGCTAGTCTTCAAGTAGGACTAGACAATATCTAATAGCAGTTGGACTACAAATAGGATTAGGACTAGAACTCCAACATGGAGTAGGTAACTAACTAGTCATTCACTAATAGGAAAACCTAAACTAACTAATAACTGAAATAACAAAGGAAATAGGCTCAAAACATGACTCTAACTAAACTAATGAATTAAATCCTGTTTTCCTACTTTCCAGCCATATTTTAGGCCCATTAAAGTGGCCCATTAGAAAGAAAACCCATGGGATCAAAGGCCTAACACATACATAACCCAACCCAACGCTTATTTGCAATAAAATAAACCCATTAAGTGACTTATCTACATCAAAAAACCTCCATCAGTGTGTGCTCAGGGTTGGGGCAGTTAGTCTCGCATACCAAGCCCACATCTAGGCCACATTTGGGGACTGGAGTGATTTGACCACTGGTCACACACATTTCTGTATCTCTTGAAAACCTCTCAATATGCTTCACCATCAATCTGATTGAAAGTCACAACTCTATTTACGAGTTCCTGCCCTGAACTATTGGATGACAAAATTTCATTCTTGATGCTGGAATAAACTAACACCAATATATTTTTCAGATCTGTTTTGACATTCCCAAACCCTGTTATGGATATTATGAATCTCCTAAGATTCTTATGGAAGAATTCTAGGATCTACAAATGCACATTTTTATCTTCCGTTATGGGGATTAATGCATTGTTCTTCCTGCTTACTACATCATCCTTCTCAACCATCCTATCCACTTTTTCAGGGCCCATCCATACTATTGATTCTCCCTGGGTCTATTTATCCCATCTATCTCCATACTATTGATTCTCCCTGGGTCTATTTATCCCATCTATCTCCATACTGTTGATTCTCCCTGGGTCTATTTATCCATCTATCTCCCACTGATGTCAAGAGTATTGGGCATTCTACTATTCCTAGTAGTCTTTTTACATTCAACATGTAAAATGTTTATAAGCAGCTCGTGTCAGGTTAATCTCTCTTTTTCTATCAAAATTAGGAATGTTGGGGAAATTCATGGTCTCATTTGAGTGATTGCATAAGACAAACTGAGATAGAAGTCCTTGTTAGTTCAAGCTTTTTGGTTCCTTTGTTTCCATCTGACAAGAGCTGCAAGATCTTTCGGTTATTGAATATTTATTTCATTCAATAGTAAGACATTAAGTTTATTTTTAGTCTGCTTTCGTGTTACTTTCTGAAGTACAATAGTCCCATATTATGAACTCTTTCACCTGGCACCCTTGTTTTGAAGATCTCGTTCCTTGGATAAACAAAACTCAAGTTGTGTCCGAATTACTTTTAGTTCAGTTAATGGTTAATCTTACTTTAGTTTTTGTATATTTAGTTGAAGTATCTCGATTCTCCAACAAGTAAGTTCTAGATGAGGAATCTTTTGTTTGAGGATTATTGCAGGATATTGTTCATTATAAGCAGCATAGGAACAACTCATGCAGTGATGTTATTGTGGACCGGGTAGTTTGATTGTTCGGTTCTCAGCTGCTGTGCTTTAATGCTTTGTAATGCTTCAAGGACCAGAGTCATTTGAAAACAATTGGCTTCGACTGTCTGTCGTGTATGGAAAATCTTATTTTTAGATCATCAGTACTGGATGCTGAAAGGCTTAGATGGTTGGCAATGAATTGTCATATATGTGGATACTTTTAATGAACACTTAGTTGTGTAGGTACTTTTTTAACTCAAAAAGACCTTGGTACAACAAATGCCTGAACCACCAGATTGGCAATACTTGTGTTAAATTATCAATCTGTAGGTCACATTTTTAATATTAGAGCTTATATTATGTTAATCAATAAGGGTTCATTGCTTAGAGCAATGTAAAAGGTTTGGTCCAGGTTACTACGGTAAATACCCAGGGTTCAAATCTTGAGGGCAGCCACTTTGCACAAAAATGCCAAAGGTTAGGACTGTCTCCAAACTCACCCTTCCGAGGATCTCGCATATGTGGGACCAGCACTGGGTGATGGTCCTTTTATAGTATGTTAATCAATGGGACAATTGGACCAGATAGTTGCCCTGTCATATTACCAAATGCAAGTCCACCACAGTCCTATATGGTCAAGAACATTGATGAGCATTTTTTTTTTTTTTTTTTGGGGTGGGGGGGTGGTGGTGTTGGTTTAGTATCAAATTTCCATTACATAGACGGTTGTTTCTATTAATGATGTTGTCTTCTCACTTTTGTTTACCATTTTTTTTTTGGGGCAGGCTCTACATGAAGCTCTAATGAAGCAAGAAGAATTGCTCGCATACATAGACAGTCAGGAAGAAGCAAAGCTCCGGGTAAGTTTCAGAGAGCGTTTAATTTATGTATGTAATAATATTGTCAGAATTGAGATTCTGATCTGGCAATATTATTAAAAGGAAAATTTACTTCGCTACACTTTTCTATGGATTGGTGATAATGAGATCCACTTTTGATCCTTGTTGTGCAGAAAAAGAAATTTTGCTTGTGGTGAAGAGAAATTGGAGAATTTTCTGGCGGTTTATCTGTCCTGTTGTCACCTATACAGGTCTTTGAGATGCAAATAGTTCTTCAGAAAAGGGTTAACTGACTTAAATGATGTGGGTTTATATATACCGAGGATTACACAAACTGCTGGAATAAAGTTCTTTTTACTTCAGCTGCTCATATATTGGTTTATTTTATTTATTTATTTATCTTGTTTTTCATTCCCTGTTCAACTATGTGATGTTGTTGCGTTTGGATTTTGATACCTTAAGATGGAAATGTGAAAAAAAGGCTTCATTTGTTTGGTTGGACTCAAAATATTGTAAACTAGAATGTTTTAAGGACCATATTAACATAGAGATGCTAACAATATGGATAAAGCTGATAGCCTGAGAAGTGTTAATTAAGTTATATGACTACATTTGTCACAAAATGGATTTCGAAAGTCCACTTCGCTGGAAAATGCTATGAAACTTTGACATCTGAACGTGATACTGTTTTGTCACCTGATGAATTAAAATCTTACTGGACATTCGGCCATGATCGATCTCCACCATGAAAGCAATCTTCAAAGGTCAAGCACTTTGTGAAGGTACATCTGTTGAAGTTGGCATAGGATGCATAGTTAAATTCCATTTCACTGTTCCCAGCATGACGTTTTGTGTCTGTTTGGTTTCTCTTTTGGCCACCCCGCAGCGAGAGAGGACCCAAATCCGTTTTGTTTTGCATACTATTCATGTACGAAATATTAACCCTTACAATTTGTAAGAAATTTTATTTTAGGCTCTTTAAACAGTGGAACCTTTAGAAAAATACACATAAAATGGTAGTTTGATTTGGACCCTAGGTTCGAAATATATGATATACGTTGTTGTATACAATCTCTTTTATAGCCTATTTTACAAAATTTAATATTAGAACACGTAATTCAATTAAAACAATTAAAATATGAATTAAGAATGAATAAATATAAAACTATAAATCATTTTATAATTATCAGTTTAGTAATAATAAATGTTATACATGGTTCACTATAAGCAGTCAAAATTTCCTGGAGTCCTAGTTCTACATCGAGTTATACATGTTATCGTTGCCATTGAAGCAAATTTGAATCTTGCAAAGATCTTCCACAAATACGGCAAATCTTTGCTTCTGATGCGCTCCACCATTCCCAAGCACTTATTCCAAGTTTTTATGATAGTGTGATTGGGTAAAAAATCACAAAAAGACTAGGCTTGCACCACCTTTTCTGTCAAAGCCAACGTTCGACCAATGTAATCTTTTTTCTTTTTATCGGTACCTACTCTATAGAGGGGAGGGGAGGGGAGGAGATAATGGTTAGGAGACTTGAATTTGAGACCACCTGATGAATTCACCACAGCTTCACGTTCACCAATTGTGCTAGGCAATTGTTGTCTAAAGAGATTTGAGCCTAGGCACTTGTCCTCTATAGAGAGTTAAGCGTAGGACTTGTAATCTTTGTTTATTGTTCAAATTCGTTTTAATATCTATCAAAATAAAAAATTTTCACGAAATTTCGATGAAACCTTGAGCCAAACCAATGAGGAGGGACAAAACAGTATCATACAATAAAGAACAGCAAAGGCATTTGTTGTGAAGAGGAGAGAGATACTGAAATAGACACAAAGATGCTAATATACCCTATTGTGATGCAACTCATAGAACCTTTAAAATCGTTTTGAAGTCCTATCGAAAACCCAAAAATGTCACTAAAATTACCCCTGAATCAACCAATTTCCAGGCTAAGACAAGCATACCCAACACGGGCTGGCACATCCTAACATTTTCCAGTTATATTGCATTTGTTTTTCTCTTTTGACAGAAATAACTTTAAATTCAAAAAGATATAAAGACGCAAAGTCCAGTACAGCCCCTAATATGTCCTATTAAGCCCAGATATGGCTAAGACTGATATCGATTTCAATACCATTTTTTAAAACCATGCTCCAAACCATTTCATAAAATCCGATTTCCTTAGTATTCGAAGTACAAAATTAAACCCCAGCTACATGTGTATCTGGCGCTGTTTAGTGGCAAGGAAAATTAAAGGGATGAGAGCTGAAAATTTTAAAACTAGAAAAGAAACTTAATTATTATCCCACATGATAATATCACTAACTCCAAATATTTTTATATTTAGTTATTAAATTTTTTTTTTCATTCAAATCTCTTGGGTTTGGAAAACAAAAAATTACATCTAAAATAAATGGTAAAAATTTTGAAGTAGCTCAAACAGTTTAATGAATACAAAAATTTCCCTTTTTTTTTTTTTTTTTAGGGTCAAACTGACAATCTCTCTTGGTCTCTTGGCTGTTTGGATAAATTGAGCCATATATATCAGAAAGCTTTTCAGACAACGTTCGATGGCCTCTACTGCATTGTTCATTTCCCTTGCGGTCCCTTGAGAAAAGGAGAAAAAAAAGAGAGAAACATTGTTTACATTTTAAGCTGGGAACTACAGGTAAGCAATTGCCATAAGTTTTATTTAAGAGATCAGTAGTAAATGTGAAAGAATGGCATACTATATTTAAGAGATTAGTCATAAGTGTGAAAGAATAGCAAACTTTTACCAAAAAAAGAAAAAAGGAAAAAAGAAGAATGGCAAACTATATTTAAGAGATTAGTATTAAGTATGAAAGAATGGCAAATTATATGATTAATCAGAACTTTTGATTGAACTTGGGTAATGTAATTATAGGTCACAGAGCACTTGAATGGCTTTGAAGGATTGAGAATCACCACAACCAACACTTTCAACAAAATTCTCATGTCTTTGCCTCTATTCTGAG
Organism: Macadamia integrifolia; assembly: GCF_013358625.1. Taxonomy (NCBI): domain Eukaryota; kingdom Viridiplantae; phylum Streptophyta; class Magnoliopsida; order Proteales; family Proteaceae; genus Macadamia; species Macadamia integrifolia. The sequence goes on along the minus strand of NC_056560.1, from coordinate 4,229,510 downwards.
CATCATGCAGTGCCTGCTGCCTCTCCCTTTTTACCAGCACCAGCAGGAATATCGGTTCTGTATTCACAGGCCAAAAAACTAAACATGGTGAAAACACTTTAAATTGAACCAAATAAACTGATAAAGAACCAATTAATCAATATTAGATCGTTAATGACTTACCGATTTTTGCTTTTTCTTCTTTTCAAGGTAGGCTAGAAGCTCTTCCTGCCGTGTAAGGGAATCCTCAAGAGCCTGCACAAGCACAAACTAACTAGATCAATTACTGTTCTTTTTTTTTTATTATTATTATTATTCTTCACCTTTTTTTGGGAGGAGGGGGGGGGGAGGGACTGGTCTTTTCTATTATTTTGTTATTTTCTACATAAACTTGTAATCTAGAATCACTATTTTAGTTTTATTTGAACTCAACTTATAAAGGCATCAATCACCCCAGGGATGATATCCTTAAGATTCAAGGTCATTTCTCCCCAACTTCTATTGGCTTTGAAAACATCAACCAATAGCAATAACATAATAATATGTGCACATAACATATATACAATCATTCTTCCAGTTAATCTCATGGTTTGGAGTGACTGAGTTTTGTGAGGGCGACAATGTAGTTTAACCAAACTGCTTATTCACAATATAAAGCATTTTGTTCTACCAAAGGAACAGATAAATTTTACCTTGAATCCTGTATCTGCTGATTTATACTATAAGATAATTAAAAAAACTTTTAGAAAAGCTACTTTCTGAGATAGAAGCCACCCTTTCAACCCATCTATGCTGTATGTGGTTCTGGACCTGTATTGCTGCGGACTGGTGTTAAAGGTAAATTTTTGCCTGTATAAATCACAGGTTTGCTGTAAAATATAAAGCATTTCCTATGTGAAGGCTTTTTCCTAAATTTTGAACTTTTTTCAATACTGAAAACAGCAGAAAAGGCTTTAGCATGCCATAACAAAAATTTAAAAAGAAAAAAATATATTTTTTTCAGTGAAAAAACTATAGGGACAGGGAACAACAAATATTTTTTTTTTTATGGAAAGTACTGATCTTACCTTCTTGGTTGCCATAAGCTCTTGCTCAAGGGCATCAACACGGCTTACAGCAGCATTAAGCATTTCCTCCTTCTCAGCTGGCATTGCTGCAGGCTTCATGCTTAGAACATTCACCTTCTCTTCCAATTCAGCCATACGCTTCATGGCAGTCATGTAATCGGCCCTAGAGATGGCAGGCTCAGGCAACTGGTGGTGATGCTTCTGGCCTTTATACATTGTGTCAACACAGTAATCAGAGCTGGAGTAGAGATTTGCATCTGTGAGCTTATTTGGCATGTTGCGCGATACTCGGACCATAGTGACAACGCCCATAACCACAGCCATGATCCCAGTGAAGATTTGACCACCAATTCCATCAGAACCCTTGCAAGAATCATCCATAGAGTAGCAATCTGCAATTTTTAGAGTAGAAAGTTATGGTGATGTGCTTTGGATTCAAATAAGCCGACAAGTCATAGGTATTCCTTTTCTTTGGGTTTCTCACTCAACTTAGTGGCAAAGAAAAAGTTTTAGGCTGTAATATAAATGAAAATCTGGACAAGCAGAACAGATACACAGTTATCCTCTTTGTCAACACTCAACAGGATTATCAATGTCCTCCATTCATAACAATTTCAAAAGTAAATTGGCACATAATTCAGAATTTATGGCAGGCATTATTGCCATAATAAATTAATTTTGTTTCCAGACCTAGATGAATTGCCTCAGAGAGACCCAATGCAAAGTGGACACTACAGATGAGCTATCACTACATAGACATACAAAGGAACAATTAAAAAAACATGTACCTTTAGAGACTGTCAGCTTGTCATTATGTACTGATTTATGCCAAGTTGCATCCACACCCTTATCAACCATTGGGATGAACTGATCATACCCATAGTCGCTGTGGTTATTTTTGCCAATTGGAGCCTGCAGGAAATGTTTGTAAATATTGGGATGCTATTGAACTCTAAAATTGATAAATGGCAACAAAATAACAAAGGTGAAATAAACTGTGCCAGAATTCAAATTATTTGGGACGCACATGCATATTTTTTTATATTCATATGAAAGGTGAAATATTTCTCCATCAATTTCCAATTCCTTAATTACTCTAGGATAACAAAGAAGGCTGTACCAGGCAATAGATGTAGGGTGTGGCATGTAAGTTGAAATAGAATGAGGGTGGCTAGCAGTTGGTCCATTTCAACCACTCTAGAATCTCCAATTTCTCATCTACTTTTAGGAGCCCACTGTTGGAAATAGGAACTCAATTATAGATCTAAAAATGACATGAATATGTTTATGTGAGACTTTCTGAACAAATGAAGCTTCAGACATCCCCCTATAAATGGAGTTCCAGGAAGGCACTAAGGACATTTACACTAAGAGGAACAAAGTCTCCCAAGTCTGCTCCTAAGTGGTCAATAGTCCAAAACATATTTCAAATTCCAGTAACTCAACAAACAAAACAAAATCTTTGAGTCAGCTGTGGAAGCTCTATAAACTTACTTGTTCATGAACAGGAGAGAGTTGTGGATGCTCAATGTACCCCCTTTGAAATTTGAGTGAGGGAGATTGCATATCATCAGCATCCTTCCCCTTCACAGAATCACATTCCTTGATGATATATTAGAAAAAGATAGACGAAAAAGAAAATCATCACCACAAACTTCTCGCAGACTCAAGTTTAGGAAGAAGATGGATAATTTGGCTTTGAAAATATAAGCAAGAGAATCAAGAGAACAAAGGTAGAGCACCAGGTGGGGGAGGAAGGCAGGTCCACAGTAATTATATACCTTTGGATACAATATTTCATCCTCGGAAATTGTCTTCTCATCAGCATCTGATGTAACAGTTTTTCGCGTACATTTGGCATCACCATTTTGAATCATCTGCTTATCAAGATATCGACTGCAATATTAATACAACATGCTATTTGATAAACATAAGAACATAAACTCCCATAAAGAGAAAGGGGAAAATGTGCAAGATAACCTTTAATATATCTGGATCATTCCATGGACCCTTATCAGAACGCATACAGCCACCCTTATCAGCACAAGTACATGTACCACCCAAAAACTCTGGCAGCTCACTGTTACAAAGCCAGGGAACAGAAACAGCGGTGATGTTTGATTATCCATGAAGATTACTAACAACACATTCAGCAGACAAATTTATGGATAACATAACAATGAGAAACCAAAATGGTACAAGAAAAATTATGTATTGCATTAATCATAGAACAACTTACCTAGCATCAATTATTTCAAGCAATTTGCTCTGGAACTTATTCCCAAGAACCTGATGGATAACAACCAACAGCAGTTAAAGTGGATTTCCTTGATCCAAACAAGAAATAGACAATGGACGGACAAGGTAATGGTATTAGTAGCAACTTACGTGGATCTTTGCTGTAGTTTTGGGATCAAGGAAAGTCTTAACAGTGTTCCATAGAAGTCTAAATCCAGAACCTGCATTAATGATGAACATGCGACAAAGGGTCTGCAAAGGAAACCACAAATTTCATTACCAATTACCATATCACCAAAATTCTGCAGTGCAGTAGCAAATTAAAAGTGGCAGCACATTAATTTGACAAAGAATTAACATAAAGTACCTCAGGATAATTGTCACCATCAATCTTCTGAATACGCATAATAAGTTCCCTGGCAGATTTGTTGAAATGTTTGAGTCCCTAAGACACCAATTCATATATTAAGCATGGTAGAGTGGGAGATTATGTGTCATGTAATATAATAATAAAGTATCAAAAACCTCTCCTGGAAATAAAATGGCGAGCTACCCAATTCTTTCCTCTCTTTTCTAGGTCCCCCCCCCCCCAACCCGACAACCAAATTGTCCTCACTAACGATTTATATAGACTATTATCTGCCATAACCACAAATCAGGAGTCCAGGGGAATTTGTTATCAGAATATTAATTTCTATACCACAACCACATATGTAAGAACAGCATATGTTAAGTATCCTCACATACCACTCCTTGCACATCCAGTATGGTTGTGCTTTGATCAATGTGCTTTTTTGCTGCAATGGAACAAGCCGGGAACTTAACAGCAAAGGTTCTCTCAAACTCTCGTACGTGATAATTCATATACCGATCCATGGTAGTGGCTTGCAATAGTTTGGTGGCATCAACTTTTCCCAGGCGCTCAATGTAAACAGGACGTCCATCCTTATCTACTCCATGATTTCCTTGGGGATAGTGTTGTAGGACTTCTTGGAGTTCTTCAAATTCAAAATCCTAAAGAATAGTGGAAAATGAGGAACATAAGCCACATTAGCAGCAATTTACTGTCAGATTATTCAATGAACAAGACTCTTTAACTTTTGACCGCCAGTACCTCCATGATTGTGTCAGCGCCAAATTCCTTCCTCCACTGGATCATGTCAGCCCACATTTGCTTGGTCTTCTCAATGTCAAATTTCCTGGCCTTCAAGAATCTGCATCATTAAGCAAAAGTTAATTGCTTAAATAGGGAAAGGATTGCTTCCATGAGTAGTTTATAAGGACATTCCAAAATTTATGTTACAATTACTGTAACTAAAGATCCCCATATGAGGTCATCTTGCTTTCACTGACTACCTAAATGAGCAGAATTAAACTTACATTCTCTGCCTATATCTGCATTTCTGTCATCCATACTCTATCTTAATTAAATAAATGAATAAGTACTGTTCAAAATAATTCAACCTTCTTCCAAGCTTTCCTCTCTCTGATACTAATGTTAACTCTCTAAGAGATGTCGTGCCATTTCTGTTTGATATGACATGTCTGGGTTCAGACTGGTCTTCACTCACTATAATATCAACCATCAACTCACTTCAATTAAGTATGCATCGATTGTTTTTTGTTTTATTCTCTGGAGGTTTCGACAATAAAGAATTTCCTAAAACTGATAAAAAAAAAAGGGATAACGCAACCGATAACAAGGTTTGCAACCATGCATTATGTACAACAATCTCAAAGGAACATTGAAGATAAAGTCACCTGAGCATCATATGGTAATCATCATGTTTAGAGGGTAATAATTCTTCCAAGATGAGTGCTTGACGGAATGCATCGACTGCCTGTGTCTCCTCTGCATCATGCTCATCCTCAATGGAAACAGACATAACTCTACTGTTTCTCCTACCCCTCTTTGTCAGAGAATGCCTGAACTTGGTAGAAGCATTAATAGCTTTCTTTTTCAACGACCCGATCCTATTCTTTCTCTCATCCTCTGAGTTTTCCATCTCAGATTTTTCGAGACCTGAAAACAAACAATGAAAAAGTAAAAATATTGTTGAATCTTATGTGGATCAGGCAGAATGTGTTTTTGATCATCAGGGTGCATGGAAACTATGTATTATATCTTATTCTGTGTAGTCTAAAACCCTCAATGATGAAA
>NC_056560.1:4202814-4224045 GCF_013358625.1 Macadamia integrifolia | reverse complement strand
TGTTTGAGTTCAGCCCTTTGGAGGGCTATTGGAGAAGATGAAGATATTAGCTATTTGTTTATCTGTTGGAGGAGAATTCAAGGCAAGGTGGAGATCTGTTAAGTTTGTCTCGAATTCTTGACCCGTTTTGAAGATTGACCCGATCCGACATATTTTGGTGGCGACCCGAATAGGAATTTTTCTGAGATCTGTGATGGAAGCAGAGGGCTTGGGCCGGAGCCCATCACTGATCTCGTATCTCGTATGGGGGTGCGGGGGCGTAGCCCCCGCGGTATGGTTCGACCGGATCGACCATGACCCGATGGGTCGAACCGCTATTTGGAGTATATATATATAATGTACTGTTGCTTGTTGAGAGTCATTGTATTCTAGGGTTTTCACGAAGCTAGGGTTTCAGGGCGAGTTCTTCCTCGCCGCTGCTAGGGTGTAATCCTTCTTTTGCATAGTGAATCATCTTCTTCTTCGCCCGAGGACGTAGCACACCACCCTGGTGTGTGAACCTCGTTAAATCTCTGTGTCGTACGGATCTATTGTCTCTCTTTATTCGTGTTTCTTGGTGTTTGATCTAACAGTTTGCAACCATGCATTATGTACAACAATCTCAAAGGAACATTGAAGATAAAGTCACCTGAGCATCATATGGTAATCATCATGTTTAGAGGGTAATAATTCTTCCAAGATGAGTGCTTGACGGAATGCATCGACTGCCTGTGTCTCCTCTGCATCATGCTCATCCTCAATGGAAACAGACATAACTCTACTGTTTCTCCTACCCCTCTTTGTCAGAGAATGCCTGAACTTGGTAGAAGCATTAATAGCTTTCTTTTTCAACGACCCGATCCTATTCTTTCTCTCATCCTCTGAGTTTTCCATCTCAGATTTTTCGAGACCTGAAAACAAACAATGAAAAAGTAAAAATATTGTTGAATCTTATGTGGATCAGGCAGAATGTGTTTTTGATCATCAGGGTGCATGGAAACTATGTATTATATCTTATTCTGTGTAGTCTAAAACCCTCAATGATGAAAACAATGATCTACAAGTTAATTTTTAATTATACCAATGCATTTAAGCAGTTTTACATGTCAAAGGGAAAGAAGAGAGATCCACAAAATCATTTCTTTAGTTTCACATCAAACAGGGTTACTAGTAACAATTACTATCCAGAATTTGGTCCATATCAGTTGAAATATATAGTTTAAGGAAAATGAAAAGAAGAAACACAATGAATTTTTCAAATAAATTTCTTACCAGGTCTCAAGGAACGCTCGAGAGGTCCAGACATTACTTCACACATAGTTATTGATTGCGAGCTTGCTCCTGTGAGACAATAAAGGGCAGGAGAGTCAAGCGCTCATATTAAGATCAGAGTGAAGGGCTTCTTCGCCAACAAATGCCTGCATCGGACACAAGGTAAAACATCAGATAATAGAAAACCCCCAACAAATCGAGGAACCACGCCCAGATTGGGATCCCTCTGAAAGGAAAAGAATAACACACGAAAGAGAGACTATTTAGATTCGAGACGAAAACCAAAAACCGGAGCTAAGATTAACAAGAACAATGCAGAAACAATATAGCAGAGAGAGAGAGAGAAGAAAAAACAGAGGAGGAGGGTTAGGAAAATTACCTCTGACGAAAATGTGGAATTGAGGATTGGAGAAGAATATAAATCACAGAATGTGCCAAAGATAACGGAGGACGGACAATGAGGACGACACGACGCTGAACCTACAACAATGAGAGAGAGAGAGAGAGAGAGTTCCATTACCGAATTCTTTTTCAAATTTTCGGGTTTGTTTTATTTCTTGACGGAGTCTCCTTTCATGTTCGTTTTAAGCTTCCTGTTTCTCGCGGGGGAAGGAGAGAGAGAGAGAGAGAGAAGTACTAATACCATAATCGAAATGCGAGCCACTCCATTCAAATTTTAACAGCCTTTTCCAACTAACCTTAACTAATTCCCCCAAAATAACGTCCTTATTTTCCCGGCAAATTTTCTCCGTGCATGGCAAATCCTGTTATTTTACTGTTCTTGTGGGGTTTTTCATAACGATTAGTCAACCACGGCACCTAATTAGTTCACCGGTCCATAAATAGAAAAAAAAAATAAAATAAAAAAATAGGGGTCATTGTTTAAAAAAGATAAGAAAAAAAGAATTGGATGAGTGTCAGTGTGTCATATAAGAAGCATTGTTTCAAAATGAGAATTAGATAAATCCATCATTGAATCATTGGCTGTGATCAATCTCAATTCTAATCATTTTCGAAAAGTCAATTCTTGAGCTTTTGGAATTGGATCCCTAGGTTTTCATAACCCCTGAATTCAAGTTTAATCTTTGCATCATCTTTATCCAAAAACAAAAATTCTTAACATTATAGAGAAGAGAGATTTTGATAAGTATAGATTAACATTATGTAATTCCTTTTGCCTAAGGGTATTTCTTGTAAATTTTATTTTTAACATTTTGTTTGTTGTCGTATATGACTCTAGATGCCCTTTAGTCTTATCTGACTTGTTGGGTGACTTTACTAGATCCCCATGGGCTTGGGTGATCCAATCATTTGTAAGTCACGTTGACTGATCAATCTTGTGTGATGACATGGTTGTATTTTTCTTTTATTTTAATTATCCATTAATAAGGGAGAGAGTTCTCCAAGGAAGTAGCATAGAGGAGCATATCAATGGATTGCGACGAAACCATATTGATCATAAGAGGATAGCAAGGTCATTCAAATAAAATTTACATGAATTAAAATTTTATGGTAAAGTTCAATATAAAAGATGGAATTTTATCATTGTCTTTAAACAAACGGAGCCTAGCAAAAATGTCATGGAATGTAGTGTGAGGCATTAATAAAAAGGTAAAATAATGCTCCCCTATCCCGTGGCCCTTGTACCCAGACACAGAGGGGACGAAATGATGCCCACACCCCTTATTGATGTCCATGTGTATCCCTTCATTGGCCCTGTGTTGACATAAGGGCACACGACCAATGAACATTTTTTTCTCCCAATAAATAATCTTGTTTCCAATAAAGTGTAAAGTTATTAATGAGTAACTTTGAAAAGGCTACATGTTAACATTCAAACTCAAAATTCAATCATATACATCTTATGTAATGACATACATATTCTCATAATCTAGGCATTGACATGCATTATCATGTACCATTGGGTTTTCAATGCTTTGGTTTGCAACCCACAAATCCTTTCAAGTGTGAGCTTGATATATGAATCTTGCAAGCCATCTGTCTACAAAACTTTCAACCTTGTTCAACTTATCGTATGAGTTCACTAGTTTTTTATTTTATAAATTATTTTTATTAGTTTTTTTATTTTATAATTGTTTAATATATTAAACAACTATTACTTAATTAAGAAACCATAATTCACCTATTAATTATACTAATGACTTTGAATACCAGCTTAGTTGGGATAATAGTTAGATTGATTTGCCATCTAAGCCAAGCAAATATCTGGGTTTTAGCTGGCCCGTCCATAGAACCTATCTTTATAATCCAAAATCCAATGCACAGCGCGTTAGGATTTATTTAATGAGAAGTTTAAAAACATATTCTGATTGGCAAATTGGGTTTGTGGTGCTCCACTATCTGTGACTGTGTGTGTCCCTGTGGGTTTTATTTTATTTTATTTTTGATTGTTTGTAAAATTATTAATTTATTATTATGTTGTGTATAACGTGAGAAACAAATCGACCTAAGCCATAAGCAGGTAGTATTTTAAAAAACAGTTGGCATTTATAAGTTTAGTTATTCAATTTTAAATAATGATAAATATGTATGTAACCGAGATGGTTGGTTGCAATTTAAGTTGTAACCACTCATTTGTGTTAAATGTCAAAAATTACTGTTTTTGCTACTTTGTGGATTAAAATTCCTCACCTCCACCTCTACCTCCACCTCCAATGATCACATCACGGGCTGCGTTGCTGCTATCAAGATCTGGTTTGATTAAAATGCCATTAATAAGTTTCTATTCGTGTGGTGGTGTCTATCTCACTCGAATTTTTGGAGTTTTCCCTTCATTTAGGTCTGTCTAAATAGAGTGTTGTTATTTTCTGTGTTTTATTTTCCTCTCTTTCTTAATATAATATATATATATATATTTTAAATCTTGTATATTGACTATGTTTGCTACATTTTGTATGCCTCAATTGATGTGATTGTCTCGTATGATCGTATCCAACTAGTTGAAGTGATACTATATTATCCAACGGTCTATTGTACACAAATATCATCGATATGTACCAATACATATTGATACGTACCGATACATATCGAAACGTACATTTCACTTCAATTTTGAATTTTTCATAGAGTATCGGTACGTATCGGTGAGTATCGGTGCGTATTGGTGGTGTATCGGTGCGTATCGTAGGATACGTATCGATACATAAGGGTTTTAAAATTTTCATGTATCGTATCGATATGTATCGTGCCAATGCCTACCGATACAGATACATATCGACCGATACGACACGATACGCACCGATACTTAAAACCATGCTTCTAACCAAATGTGATCGCATCACTTATTCCTTCATCAAATGCGAAGACGAATTATGTTGAGGGGCAAAAAAAAAAAATGAATGTTATAGATTTCGTTGCTAACCGATCAATGTATCTTTCAAATAATATAAATATAGATCGAGTTTTCATTCACTTATGGTAAAGAATCTTTTCATCCACTATTTTTATGGTTGTGTATGACTCTACGGACAATTCAACAGGCATTTCAAACATTAGTACAAACATGGAGAGTAATTATGAGGTCACAATGGTGGGGATATCTTAACCCATTATGAAAAGAAACATTTTCCTATAAAATTATCATTAAATAATAAAATAATTTTTTTTTCCAGGGACTTGGAATGCCTATAACTTAGGCTACCGTTGTTCAAATTGGATGATTCAAAAGTTTTTATTTCACATGTTTTGCATCCCTCGATTGGACATGGACGAAGAAATTAGAAGCATCCCTCGATTGGGCATAGAAATTAGAAACTATACTGACCAACTGAGACTATTACTAAGAAAACATCCCGATCATTAAAATAGAATCTTTCTCAAAATATAAAACTAATGATCTCAATGTCTTCTCATGTACAAATTGGGGGACATGACAAAATAATAGTCAGGCGCTCTCTTAGAGACTATTTCATCTTGACAATTCCATGACATTCTCTCTCCTGGGGTCGTTGTTCGGTTGTTCCCGCCTTAACTGGCGGTGGTGGCCCTCACAACCATGGTTTCAAGAATCGGGGAATTAGATTGGGAATCGCCCGATTCAAATCGAAATCGACGATCCGGACCACAGCTTCCGTCCCGAATCTGCCTCCTAAAACCCTGCTCACAACTCGATTCAAGCATCCGCCACAGCTTCAGTCTTCAGACTCGTTCAAAAACTCCCGAGGTAGAACACCGCCGTCTTCAGAGGCTGATTCGAGGGAGCATTCACGCTCACAGGGAGGCGATCAGGCAACCTAATGCTCAGAGCTCCGTCTGCCGTTCGGATTAGGCAACCTCGAGCCGTAAAACCTTTTATCCCGCATCGTCCCTAGCAGTGACATTGGTTTCAGCGGGCGGACCTCCCCGTCTGAAGAGTTCCCAAGTTTCTGGACTGGTTGATTGTTCGATTATGACGACTGCTCATTTCGCCATTCACTATCCGCTTGCGAAAAGCCTACAGTACTGCTCTGAAAACGTAATCTCGAAACCCTCACTTACCTTCAGATATTCTACGCAGTCGCCTACAATAAGATCGGCTATGTCAGATAACCCTACTATTGTCACCGCCGAACCTAAGGAGAAATTCCAGCATTGCTTCAGCAAGTCTGGTGACGGGTTTCTCTACTGCGAGGGTCTCAAAGTTCAAGATATATTAGATTCGGTGGAGAAGAGGCCGTTTTACCTGTACAGTAAGCCCCAAATTACCCGAAATTTTGAAGCGTATCGGGAAGCTCTGCAAGGCTTGAGATCGGTTGTTGGTTATGCAATCAAAGCCAATAATAACGTAAAAATTCTTGAGCATTTGAGGCGATTGGGTTGTGGTGCCGTGCTAGTCAGTGGCAATGAGCTGAAATTGGCGCTTCGCGCAGGGTTTGATCCGGCAAGGTGAGTGATTGAGTTCTTATTGTACACATCCTGTTATATATATTTTTTTGAGTTCCTTGTGTGCATCTTAAATTTCGTCGTAGGATAATGTTCTTGCCTTGTGACCTTACCAACCAGGCAAAGGCGCTTCCCGCTTTGGCACTCAAACGTGTGCATTAACACGATTTTTTTTTAATAGAAAAATAAATAAACAAATGCATAAAAGCTCATGTTGACTATGGTAGAGCTTTCTGCACATATGAATTCATAGAACAATTCCTTTCCATGGTGACTCCGGACCAGTGTTTTAAAAATCGGAATTGGATCGGGCGAATATTGAAAATTCCAAGCCCGATCCCAACTCTCACCAATCCAAAATGGACTTGTGTGGAATGGGTGATCTGGCCGATCCAACTGAGATTGAAAAATGCAGATGGGCGACACATGGATGGTTGAGATTAAAAAAAAATGTGGCCATCATGCAGGGGAGAGAGAGAGAGAGAGAGAGAGAGAGAGAGAGAGAGAGAGAGAGCACTGTGGGAGTTGCAGTGGAAGGGGAGAGAATGAGTGATAGAGAGATGCAGTGGAGGCTTCCTTGTAGACTTGGAGTTGCCACTTCAAGTCGGCCTTTGTTGCAAATTTGTCGGTACCATTGATGATTGCTTTGAGCTCCACGACATACTTATTGATGTTTGCATGAGATGCTGTATTATATGTTATAATGCTTTTATTATATGTGATGTTAAATGTCATGAGGTGATGAATATAAGTACATGAGATGTATCATGTATGTTTAATTTGAACATATGATGTTCAATTCCCCACTTACAAAATCAAGTGTGAAATGCAAATTTGTCAAGTGGTAGATTCTCCATGGCCTCCTATAGTTGGTGGGCGTAAAGGTCTTGTAGGCTGGTTCTTCCAAATGCCGATAGGATATTGCATGGATCAATTTATGAGATGGTCTGTGTTCATCTCATATGAGATATGTAGTGAAGACAATTAGTGGGAGTGCATTGCAATAGTGGGCATCATCCCATGGTACTTGTGATTTCCTTCTGGATGATAAATTTACACTTGACTTGAGTGCATGTCTTCTAATAGGAATGGGCATGACATTTTGGTGGCTAAAATATATTGAAAGTGATGCAGATTAATAACCAAAATACGCTTGTTTTATTAGGAATAAGCCTAGGGTTGGGTTTCATACATGTTGGGCCTTTGACCCCATGTGTTTTGAGTGTAATAGACCACTTTTATGAGTCTAAAAGAGGGACTCTAAGGTTGCATACGGGATTACTAGTTTGTTTCCTTTTTCATTAGTTTCATTTTTTAGTTGGGTTTGTTTTGAGTTATATTTGTTTCCTTAGGAGTCAAGTTATTAGTCGAGTCAAGTCATTAGTAGTTAGTGTCCTTTTTCAACTAGTTTCTAATTTCCGTTAGTTTCCAATTTGAGTTTTAGTAACTATTGTATTAGGAGAATATTTGGTTTCTTTTTTTAGGAACCTTCTATTTTGTAATTCCCTCCCCCATTAACATTATAAATAAAGTGGAGGAGGCTCCTAAAAAAATTATGATTTTGATAAAAAAAAAATTAATGGCTGCTGCTATTGTCTTCTCCTTGAAGAGTTGTCTTGTGTTTGATCAAGGCTGATGGAATTGGTGTTTGATCCAATTGACTTTCTGCGGTGTGAAGCCTGAGAGGTTCCTTCAACCTATTTTCTCTTATCTTCTATAATATTCAAGGTGTTATAGAGCAGGTCTACTGTTACAGGTATTTAAATCACTTTTCTCTCAATTCTGTCCTACATTGGATGATATTGGTTGTTCTTTGAGAGTATCCTGCTGTCTTGGAACTAGGTTGGCCTTGTCAATCCTAGTTCTAACATTAAGTGGTATCAAAGCATGGCAGAGAACAACTTTCTTGCTGAGATGAAGTCTTCCCTTACTTCTATGATGGAGATGTTGATACAATTGCAACAAGAAATGGTGCAAATGAATGAAATATTTAGAATGCAGCGACGTGTTGGCGTCCTAGAATCATTAATAGCACCCGTAACGCATCTATGGAAAGTGAAGATACCTCTATTAAAACCAAAAGAACTTGAAGTCAAGGTTCACATTGAAGAGATAGTTCTTGAAGCTTCAAAGACAGAAGGTCAAGAGATAGGAGATTCCACTGAAGAATTTTACATTGAAGAAAGCATAATAGACAATATTGTGGCCGTGGAAGATGAGGTAATGGGTGAAAGCACTCCACAACAATTCTTTGAGATTCATAATGAAAAGGAAGAACTTGTTCTTTTAATCCTTGATGAAAATGATACCAACTTGATGACTTTATGCACATGAGATTCACAGTTGGTATCAATTCAGAGGTCGAACGTACATAGTTCGTTATGCCATCATGGTTCTTTGAAGAGAAAGCTCCACGCCTTGAAGACTACATTCTGAAAGTTTACAAAAAACCAGAATTTTGTTGGGAATGATTAAAGCTACTACTCACATGTTGTTTCCCCCTCATCACTGCAAAATTGAAGGACGAATTTTTTCAAGATGGGGAGAGTTGATGCAGATTAATCACAAAAATAGGCTTGTTTTATTAGGAATAAGCCTAGGGTTGGGTTCCATACATGTTGGGCCTTGGATTCTATGTGTTTTGAGTGTAATAGACCACTTTTATGGGTCTAAAAGAGGGGTTCTAAGGTTGCATGCGGGATTACTAGTTTGTTTCATTTTTTATTAGTTAGGTTTGATTTGAGTTATATTTGTTTCCTTAGGAGTCAAGTTATTAGTTGAGTCAAGTCATTAGTAGTTAGTTTCATTTTTCAACTAGTTTCTAATTTCAGTTAGTTTCCAATTTCAGTTTTAGTAACTATTGTATTAGGAGAATATTTGGTTTCATTTTTTAGGAACCTTCTATTTTGTAATTCCCTCCCACATTAACATTATAAATAAAGAGAATGAGGCTCTTAAAAAAAGAATGATTTTGATAAAAAAAAATTAATGCCTGCTGCTATTGTCTTCTCCTTGAAGAGTTGTTTTGTGTTTGATCAAGGCTGATGGAATTGGTGTTTGATCCAATTGACTCTTTGCGGTGTGAAACCCGAGAGGTTCCTTCAACCTATTTTCTCTTATCTTCTATAATATTCAAGGTGTTATAGAGCAGGTCTACTGTTACAGGTATTTAAATCACTTTTCTCTTAATTTCTATACTACATTGGATGATATTGGTTGTTCTTTGAGAGTATCCTGCTGTCTTGGAACTAGGTTGGCCTTGTCAATCCTAGTTCTACATTAGGAAGACTAGTCTCATATGATGAGACATGACGAACATAATGAGTCCACCCAATCACCACACTCTGATGAAATCTGATAGGGTAAGTTGAGAATGTAAGGACTGTGGTGTTCCAATTCATATTTATGTGCTATGAGGGTGGCATATTATGTGAGAAACCATTGATTTTGACTTGCACACTTGTATTCAATGGTTATGTCATGTAATTTAAATCCTGCTTGCTTGTTCATTTGTTGATTGTTTATGATGACGAACCCCATGGCCATACATACCAGCTATAAATTTCTTTTCGAGTCTAATTTGAACATATGACCGCCTCATACATATAAGTACATGTGATTGTTTGAATGAAAACTGCCTGACAGGTCCAAACTATTTAGACTGGAAAAGAAATTTATTGTTGGAACTTAATATTGAGGAACTTTTTCAGTGTTCTGTACCAAGAGTCTCCCCTTTTACCTGACTTCAGTAATCCCGAGGAGCAACATACCTATGAGAGGTTCCATTAAAGAGACTCTCAGACTAAGATTTATATCCTTAGTTCTCTGGATAAGACCATCGCTAATGAGCTGTGAGCAACCAGAGATATGATGAGAGTTGCGTTAGACATTTGGAAAGTAGAATTGTCATGCTCACCAAGTTGTCATTACTACTCTTCATACCACTAGAATATCTGAAGGGACTTCGGTTCTTGTTCATGTGATGAAAATGAGTAATTTATTTAAAGAATTGGAATCTCTAAGGATGACTTTTTATGCTCAATATAAGATTGATGCCATTCTTGCATCATTGACTCTACTTTATGGCACGTTCATAATGAACTTTCTTATTAATAAAGTGGCGGTTACTGGTTAGTATTTATGAACTTACCAATATGCTACAAGAGACGGAGTAAAAGCTTAAGAAGCAAAAGGCAATTGTGATTGCAACAAAGATTGGGACTTTGGCTTCTAAGCCTAAGGGCAAGAAAAAGAAAAAAGTTAGTAAAAGTCAAAGGAGGAGATGATAGAAACTAGAAAGGCTGCAAAGAGAAAATGTTTCTATTGCAGCAAATTAGGGCACTGGAAGAGAATTTGCCATGCATACCTGGTGACTCTTAAGAAGAAGCTAGAAGAAGGTAACAATGAATTGTTTGTCTTATTTGAATTCAATTTGTTGGAAAGTCCAACTAATGCTTGGCTGGTGGACTCTAGGTCCACTAATCCATGGGTGCAATATGTTGCAAGGATTAAATGAGATAAGAAGACTTCATAAAGATGAAGATTGTCTTAGGATGGAACTGGAGCAGAGGTATTCCCTTTGGTTCTTATCTTCTTCTCTTCTCCATCACACACCCTCTCTCTCTCTCTCTCACTTGGGTGCTGATATTATTACAAATTTGATATCCGGACATTCCCCTGAATTATGTTGGTTCTGAGAGGCCTAGGGGTAGGCAATTGGCAGATGTTTCTGGTTGTGATTATATATTCACTAAATTTGTCATTGTAAATTCTTAAGAACTCTCAAAAAGAGCTCATTTTTATGTCAACTAAGATGACTAATTTGTTTTTCAGTTTGCACCAATTGAAGGGTGCAATGCTCCTGTGGATTTAATTTTTCACATTAATATTTTTAAACTCAGGTGTATATTTAATGGTAATGGGAAACTCTTGGAGGGCCTGGTGCTGGCTGCCCAAGAAGGAGTTTTCGTTAATGTTGACAGTGAATTTGATTTGGGAAATATTGTGTTAGCGGCAAGAGTTGCTGGAAAGAAGGTCAATGTTTTGCTTCGGATCAATCCTGATGTTGATCCTCAGGTGCATTCACCATCACATTCACTGTATTATTCCTTTTATCTAGGGGGCATGATGCATATAGAAAACTGATTCTTAAACTAAATTACTTGGAGACCCGTTTATCTTAATCTACTTGGTCAATACTGAAGAGCTTGAAATACTTCTCAAGCTGTACTTTTGTGACTTGGGTTTATCAAGTCAGTCTTCAGATTTTGAACAATGGATCAAGCAAAGCTGCTCCGTGATCGCTGAATACTTGATATTTCTTTATAATTAATTAATTGGTGTTAGTAATTTCTCTAATTCTCATATCTTTTGGTTCTTATAATTTTCCTTAGGTTCATCCTTATGTTGCTACTGGGAATAAAAACTCCAAATTTGGTATCAGAAATGAGAAGCTGCAATGGTTTTTGGATGCTGTGAAGGCACATCCAAAGGAGCTGAAGCTTGTGGGGGTCCATTGCCATCTTGGGTCTACCATTACAAAGGTTAATTAAAAATTTTCTACTGTAACTTCAGTGTTATTCCATTTACATGTCTTGAAAGCTGTTGATATAGTGGTGTTTCAATTCTGTAATGTTTTGCTTTAGACCTTGGTTTATGCTACAATCATCTGAAAACGTTCAAATTTTTTCTTTCCTTCTTTTATCCCTTCTCAATTTGAAAACATAAAATTTTTTGCTTTCCTTCTTTTAGTGATCTGCTTTGTGCCACTTGTTGGTTCCCACAATTGTTTGTTTCTCTCTCTATCCTTGCTAGTTTTGCTATTCATTTGACAAACAGGCACCACGTTTTGTCAACATATGAACCCAAATAAACTCAACTAAGCCTTTTCCCATTTAAATGGGGTCGGCTACATGAATCTTGTTTCACCATTCAACCCTGTTTAAGTTTATACTTGTCATTACTTCTTCCTAGGTAAGCTTCGGCTGACTCTTATTCTTACTTTGCTATTCCTTATTGGTGCTTTGGGTGGCATTCATTATAGATGCCTCAGCCACCTAAACAACTCTCATTCAACTCGTCACTTATTGGGGCCACTCAGTCATTTGTAATGTGTTTATTTCTTATGTCTTCTGGTTTTGCCACTCATGCACCTCAACATCCTCAACTCAACTGCAGTTATTTTATTTTATGTTCTATTTTTTTTTCCCCTCTGCGGTCGACACTCAGATCCATGCAATGTTACTGGTATAATGGATTTTCTTTCGCTCTGAATGGAATGTTTTGATTACATAGAACTCTATATAGTATTCTTCCATTTCATCTACCTTGTTTTAATTCTATGGGCAACATCTTCCCCAATATCTCCTCCTTTATTTTCGGTGGAACCTAATGAAATTTATCACTCTGGGGTATCACCTTATCATCAATCCTGACCCGAGCATTTTCACTCCTACTTTTAGTAGAGTCACATTTTTTATATTCAATTTTGTTTAAGCCCTTCTTTAAAATATTTTGGATCTAAATCATCCCTGCGTGTTTCTAACTTGGCATTTATTTGTATCCGCCTTCTTTTGAGTCACCAAAACTATATCATCTGAATGGAAACTGTAAATTGAGAATAAGTCCAAATAGTTGGAAAGGATCTAACATGTAGGATTTTCTTTTGATAGAGTGAACCAATCAAAGTAGTAGTCGAAAGC
Organism: Macadamia integrifolia; assembly: GCF_013358625.1. Lineage (NCBI taxonomy): Eukaryota > Viridiplantae > Streptophyta > Magnoliopsida > Proteales > Proteaceae > Macadamia > Macadamia integrifolia. Next base: position 4,211,212 of record NC_056560.1, on the reverse strand, counting down.
ACACAACCAATCATAGAATATGTGTGGGTCATGTTTCCCATTGTACTCCTTCAATTCGAGCTTCACCTTATGCTTGTCATTAGGCTGTTATGTATTTGCATCATGATTAGTAGCATCATCATCAATCATCATAGGTAGCTGGTGTACATATGGTTCTTTGTGCCTGTCGATGAGGAAGTCAAGGAACACTATTGACAGTAGTTTGCTGTTGTCTTCCCATTTGTGCCATATAAGCATCAAGACATTGCTCTATAGTAGATAATTTCTCAGTCAACCGTCGAAGAAGAGAAAGATTAGTAGTATTGGGAGCCTGGTCCGGAGCATTAGAGCTCTCCTCAGCCATGGCTCTGATACTAATTGATGTAAAGCTAGGTCTCAACTAACTTGACCCCAGATAGGATCACAGGAATTAACCCCAAACATGTACTGGTTCAGATCCATATCAGTATATGTATATTCACTCAACAGTAGGTAAGATAGTTCATTCAACCCTTAGAACTCCCAACAAATATAAAATATACCAGCCCAAATAGAACCCAAGCATGGGTCTTTGCTCGATCCTGCAGTTTCAGCTTCGACACCAGTGGCTACTTAAGCCTTTGCTCCTCCCCTTTGTCTTTCGCTCAATAGGCAGCAGTTAACATCCCCTATTGTAGATCAAAATGAGGGTTCAAGAAACTAGAAACTACACCACATTTAAGAAGCAGAGCAGCAGTGAATGAATAGGGAAGAAATCACCATTGAAGAGCAGCCTTGGAAGGTGGAATCAGCTTCCAAAATCTCAGATCAGATTGGTGGATGAATCTGGATTTCTGCAGATTCTTGATTTAGGGTTCTAAAAAGGAGATTTCCTGTATCACACACAACAGGCCCAAACGCTGGTCTACTGGAGCTCCAAAGGTGGGAAATGGAATCCCAAAAGTGCAGCACAACAATCCCAAGGACTGCTGAGATCGACGGCTGTAAGGGTTCACCTTGAAAGTTGAAACCCAGTATTGTAGGTGGAGAAACAACCTCCTTCACAGGAGCAACCTTCAACAATCCCTTGTGGATATTTGATGGAAGGGTTGGTGGAGATCAGCAGCTTCAATGGAGGGATCGATTGGGTCCCAGTTGGCCACAAATTAAAATTCAGAATGGGGAGAAGATAGGGGTATCGATTGGAAGAGAAAAGGAAAGAAGGGGGAAGGCTCTCTCGGCCAAGGGTATCTCACCCAAAGGTCTCTCACCTCACTGTTTCTCACAGATGTTCATTGCATAAAGCAAGCAATTTCTTCATTCATTAAATCGTTGAAAAGGAGGGGGGGGGGGTGGAACACTCCAAGGTCCCCTTGTACTTGTAGCAACGACTTTCCTAAAACAGAAAATAGAAAGTACATAAAATGGAAGGAAACTAGAAGCCTCTTGCAAGGAAGAGTGGGACTTCTCCCCTAAGCCATTACATAGTAACATAAAAAGGAAACAAAAACTGAAATAAAAAAGGAAACAATCTTGACCAAAATATAGCTTGCAGCCCAAGCTAACTGGTCCCACGATTTGCTTCGAGTGAGCCAAAAACACCAACCCTGATTGGGCTGGCTCAGCCAAGGCTGGTTGGCCCTATGGCCCAAGGGTCTGGCCACTTTAGGTGGCGTATGTGTAATCCCTTTTTGATTCCTCCAGCTATATTTTAAGCCCAAGAATCGATCCATATCAGAACCTTCCTTGGATCATGGGCTTGGTTTTCAGCTTTATTAATTAGGTTATTAAGATAGGCTTGTTTGGTAGTTAAGTTAATCCAGGTCACTCCTTTTGCTGTCCATGCATGGAAAAAGTATCTTTTGTCTTTTCCTTATTATTTTATTCAATTTATGAGACAGCCGCCCCATTGACAGCTTGTTTTAGTTTTCAGTTTTATTTAAAGCAATGTAGGTCCAATGCCACTCTACGATTTGGAATTATGGAATAGATTTGCTTTGTTTTTGAAAAGTGAATTTTGTTCTCTCTTTCCTCTCTCTTATCTATATTCTTTCCCCTCCCCACGATTGAATTTTCTGGTTCTCTTCTTTCTTCTCCATATTCCTCTCCTCTTCCATTGCAAATCATCTTCCATCGATTTGATCTTGCATCACAAGTAGGAGAACTTGATAAGAAGAGCAGAACTGAAATTTTGATTAAGGTATTCAGATATTCAAAACAGATCCCATATAGTTGGGATAAGGTTATGGTTGTTGTTGTTGTATTTAGATATTCAAAACAGAAATTCAAAGAGAAGTAAATCAGGGAAACATCAAACAAATTGAAGATAGAATAACTGATCAGCAACAGCTCTTAAAGTTAATAACAGAATCTGAAAATTGCGAGCAAGAACAGTACAACAGCAAGAAGTTGAGTAACCTGTAACTTGGTTGAAACTTGAAAGATTGAAGAATAGTTAGAGAGAGGGATCAAACAGGTTAGGAATCTACCTAATCCTTAGGCTAGGAATCTACCTAATCCAGGAATCCACCTAAGCCTAAGCCTATGATGAGAGTCCACTCTTCCACTAAGGAATCCACCTTAGTCTTCACTTGGACTCTTCCAGGTAACCACCCCTGAACCACAGAATCAAATTAGAAAACTGCATATCTTTATTTCTTCAAATTGATTGGAATGGTTTGTATGACATTACATATATTTATATCTACTTTGAAGCCTGTGATTGGCTTAGGATAGAGCTTACATCATCCAACCAATAGGAAATAAGAGCTTCCATCATCCAATGAATAGGAAAGCTCTATACTGACCTAATGACTTAACAACTAATAAAGAGATGATAGCGAACTCAGATAGAAAAAAATTTTTCCATCTAAGATAGGCTTTACGATGGAGAAAAGAAAGAAACTAATCTTCTAGAAAAACCCCACAATTGGGCTGCTTAACAAGGATAAGATCTAGAATCTTATCCTAACAGAATCTGAAGATGAACAGTAACCATGAATAGTAACCGCAGGCCTTACGTCTGTCATGGTAGCCATCATGCTGGCTCTTATGGATTCTTTCTCCTCTGGCACTGCTTCTGTAACCTTCTTTGGGTATCACTCTCTTGGATACACAGATACAAACACATACACAGAGACACACACGCATGTTTCCCTTCTCTTTTCCTTGCTCTTGTGTGCTTACCATCTACTTTCATCTGCATTTACATGGTCTGCGCAGGTGTGGATTTATAGGTTTAAATTAGGCTTTTGTGCTGTTTCTCAGTTTAAATATATTTCAGGTGGACATATTCAGGGATGCTGCAATCCTTATGGTGGGCTACATTGACCAAATCCGGGCCCAAGGCTTTGAAATTGAATACCTTAACATTGGAGGTGGTCTGGGAATAGATTATCATCACACTGGTGCTGTCCTTCCAACCCCAATGGATCTTATCAATACTGTGAGCCCCATCATCTTGTTCTATAATATAGCATGTGAAAAGTGCACAAGTAATGAATGATGCTTTTTATTTTTATTTTTTATTTTTTTTTCAAGATAATAAATATGCTGAATCTGTATCTTCAAGAAATATGCATGTGTCCATATTATTTGACAGACGAAAGTTGCAATGTAGTGAAAAGATTGCACCCATGATGTATGTGCACTTGTAATCAACCAGTGCAATATCTGGGAGAGAGATTTCCTGGAACCTGAGGATGGGCCACCATCTGCTGTTCCTGTAACCTCCATGCGGCACTAGACTGATGAGGGATTTGAATCCTATAGGGTCCACAGCAAGTGGACTGTAACTTGCACCATCCTGTTGTGGGTTGAGCCGGACTTGGGGAAAGGCTTTGGTTTGCTCTGATGATCTGGGCCAAATTCTCACGCAAGCTGTTCATGTAATGCAGTCTGGTATCCAACAGTTCTTTGTTAGAGGATATCAGATTCCAATCTGCTCACAGTTCCACAGAATAAAGGAACAGTTACTGTTTTGAAATGTCGCAATATGAGCAGAATATGGATTAACTAAATGTGATAGACTGACAAAGTGACAATATAATTCTGATTTACCACAGAATATGGATCTGAAGCTAATTAACAATTCTGGAATCAGATGATATATAGCAACTTCTGAGAAACAGTATATTATCTAATGTTTCAGTGGCTATGATTGGGAGCAACCTGAACAGAGAAAAAAGGTAAAAATGGGGCAGGGAAGAAAGGGAAAGAAGAGAAGAATGAGGGAAATAGATGGATATAAAAGAGAGAAAAAAAGGGAAGAAATTTGCTAGCAACTAGGGTGCTGCAGGTGGAGAAACAGATAAAGATGCAAGGTTGTAGGAGAGAGAAAAGGGTGGTAACCAGAATCAAATTTTTTTGGGGTGGGGGGGGGTGAGATTTACAACTTTTTAGATAAAGAATAAACTAGAATTTTACTTGATTTGGACTGCTTAGCAGTAATAACAATTAGGTTTAAAAAAAATACAAAATAATTAAAGACTACCCAAACTGATTATGCGACCTGAATGGGCCCCACAACTTAAATACAACTATGGATGAGAAAAATAAAAAATTGCAAGAAAACCCCTTAAGGTACAAGAGTTACAAAACAAATCTCCAAATAATAACAAGAAAACCTCAAACTTAAAAAATACTTTCTAATTTACTCCCAATGGGTTTTGGGTTTGTTTGCTGGGCTGGAATGCTTGGGCTTTAGCTTCCAAAGCCTGTCAAATCGGTTCAGCTAGTCCAAGGCTACTGCATCATCCTGTACCACCCAACGAGGTGATCTTGGGAATATTGTACTGCTTGTTTGTTTGTTTGTTTTTTAAACGAAAGAAAGCACAATCTTGATAGCAGGAAACCTAGTTCTTGAATGTCTAACTAGAAGTTGGATCATGGAAAAAGTGGGTCAAATAAAATGTGTAGGAATTAGATTATCAGAATAAATCATTGGATAGAAGGGGCATGCTTGGTCCAACGGTAAGGTATGAATGTTGCAACCTGGTGGTCAAGTGGTTGACATTCTCAGGGTAAGGCTGCGTATTCTCACCCCCCTCGGTGGGCCTCGCACATGCGGGAGCCTCATGCACCGGATACGCCCAATAAATGATTGGATAGATTTTTGAAGTTTTTAGGCACTGATCTGGTCCATCTGGAAGCATACTTCTCTATAGATAATATATTCTTGATAATAGCTTAATATTGTAATGACCCAACCCCTTACCCTTGGCATGATATTGTCCACTTTGGCCCATAGTACTCATGGCTTTAAGACACATCATACTAAGTTAAGGAGGCCACCCTTTGTCTATAGATCAGGATCATTCTCCCTAGCCGATGTGAGACTAAAGACATGCCCCTCCTCAACGCCTGTCCTGTTTCTTACCCAACCTTTGGGGCTCAAAGGAGGGCCGTTTCTTGGGCGTTACAAATATTCCCCCAAAACTCTGCATGACAGCAAAAAAGCAGAATTCCATAGTATGAGTAGAAGATCAGCGGGAACTTCTGGCCATGGAATACACGGTCTAAAACTGGTGAAAATGATTAGCATAGGTGACCAGTAAGGTACATTTTATCATGAGTTAATCATCAATTAGTTGAAAATTTGTCATAATTAAATTGAATGCAATATACTCTTGCAACAAATTTAGAAGTTGTTACTTCTTGCTTAAGCTGACATCCACCTTTTGGTTGTTACAAAACTGCCACATTTTTTGTTTTGCATCTTATATCCTGATGAGCACATTAATGTATGAAATCTAGGGTAGTAAAACATGCATTTTACATATTTAGAATGGAGCTACCTTGGGTTTTGCTCTCTTTTTGCAGGTTTTATATTTTCAAGGCCTTAAGGACTATCGGGCACTATATCTCTAATTTTACACTTAAAGCGGTCCTGTTTCTTTTCATGGTTGCGAAGACGACAAAATTCTAAGCCAAATGGACGTGTTTAATAAAAGTACACATCTGTTTGGCCACCCGTACAAGTGATTATTCTTTTCGGGCCAAAAAAAGAATAATGGATCAGAACTGAACCGAGATGCAGAACCAGCCTGTTTGTAGTTGTCCCAGGGGTTTAGGATTAAAGTATCGGTATCGGTCGTCGTATCGGTCGGCCAAAATTAAGATACGTATCGGAGGGTATTGTATCGTATCGGAGATACACTAAGATACGCTAAAGATATACACATAAATGGATAGGAAACATTTTTTAAAGCACTTTTGCATAAAGAATTTAAAAAAAAAAGCTATTGATAACATGTATTATGCATAAACACTAAATTGAGGGTATCGCACTAAGAATTCAAGGTTTGTAGTTGTCCCATAAATATAAAATCTTTGTTTCAAACATTGATTCCCACTTTAGTTATAAATATGGCTGGCTGCAACTTTGGAACAAAAATCCCTCAAAAAATCGTGTTTTTTTGAAAAATTATCCATCTTGGCCATTATATGACCGTAGCCCACTATATCGGTACGTACCGATACTCACCGATACGTATCAATACTCACGATACGTATCGATCAATATATACCGATACTCACCGATACGTACCGATCGATACATGCCGATACCGATACGTACTGATCGATACATATCGATACTCACCGATATATACCGATACATACCGAAACGTACATTTCACCTCAATTTTATATTTTCCATAGAGTCGTATCGGTGCATATCCTATCGTATCGGTGTATCGGTGGTGTATTGATGCATATCGGTATGTATCATAGGATATATATCGATACGAAAGGATTTTAAAAATTTCATATATCGTATTGGTGTGTATCGTATCGGTCGGTTAAATTTAAGATACGTATTGGAGGGTATCGTATCGGTATCAGAGATACTTTAAACCATGCCGTACAAGGAATATTCCAAATGCCAACAAGGATCGATGAACCACACCCTTAATTGATTGAAGATTCATTTTTAGTAACAACTACCTAGTGTAGTTGGTGAGTTGTGGTGTGCAAAATCCCTTCCTTATTAAGAGGTCTCAAGTTCAAACCTCTTGGTTGCTATTTTTTTGTGGAGGTTTTTTTTAGAATATTTTCTCTCTCCTACTCATCACTCAAAGGTGGTCGGCCAAAGGGTTTCTTACGCAATAGGAGAGAAATAAGGAAATAAGAGAGAAAAAGAGACAAAAAAGGAGAAAAAATAGGAAAGAAAAAAAAAGAAAAATCGTCTAAGAGGCTGCCCACGTTTGAAGAAGAGAGAAAAAAAAAAGAAGGAAAAAGGAAGCAAAATTGTTGGAGATTTCCTACTTCCTACGATTCTCTCTCCTCTCTCCTCCACCTCACCACAAAATCGTCCAAGGGGATTCACCCTTGGACGTCCTCCTCTCTCTCCTATTTCCTATAAAAGGGAGTCCACAATTTTAGGGTGGTCCCTCTCTTCCTCTCTACTTCTCTCTTCTTAGGTTTTTTTTAGTTGCTCTCTCTCTTTTTCTAGTTTTCTCTTTCTCTAGCTCTAGTTCTAGGTTTATGCTTTAAACACTTTTGTAAGTTCTTTTTATTCAATTAATGCAAGCACTTTTGTTTTTGATTCAGTCTCTTATTTTTGTTGTTTAAACAATTGAAGTTGTAATTTTTAAGTTCTAGTTCTAGGCTTAGTTCTAGGTGACAAAAACAAGTTATGGAGCATGTCTTTCAAGTTCAATTTTTTTTCTTCAGATTTGTTTTCTCTAGTACTAGAAATTTCAAATTTGGTTTATTCCAGATCTGGTTTTTAGTACTGGTAGTATCTTAAATCGATCAAGTTTTCAGTTCAAGGGTTGAAGTTCAAGTAAGTAGGCTCCTTCAGTAGTCTTCTCTCTCCCCTCTTATTCCCTCTTCTGACTACCTTTCTTTCTTAATTTAGGATTTTAATTTTAGACGTTACATTATTGCTTTCCCTTTTCCCCAAGGTTCATGGCTAGTGTATGTGTTGGCTTTGCCCCTCATAGCCATAACACCATCATTTTATTGTTTTCTCTAATACTAGAAATTTCAGAATTGGTTTATTCCAGATCTAGTTTTTAGTACTGGTAGCATGGTTTTAAGTATCTCCGATACCGATACGATACCCTTCGATACGTATCTTAAATTTAGCCGACCGATACGATACACATCGATACGATACATGAAATTTTTAAAATCCTTTCGTATCGATATATATCCTACAATACATACCGATATGCATCAATACACCCCCAATACACATCGATATGATACGATATGCCTCGATACGACTCTGGAAAATATAAAATTGAGATAAAATGTACGTTTCGGTATGTATTGATACGTATCGGTGAGTATTGGTATGTATCGATCGGTACGTATCGGTATATATCGGCACGTATCGGTGAGTATCGATATATATATCGGTACGTATCGGTGAGTATCGGTATGTACCGATACAGTGCGCTACGGTCATATAATGGCCAAGATGGGTAATTTT
>NC_056560.1:4187468-4202763 GCF_013358625.1 Macadamia integrifolia | reverse complement strand
TCAGCCATATTTCTCTCTAACTAAAGTGGAAATCAAGGTTGGGAACAAGGATTTTACATTTATGGGACAACTACAAACCTTGAATTCTTAATACGATACCCTCAATTTAGTGTTTATGCATAATACATGTTATCAATAGCTTTTTTTAACAAATTCTTTATGCAAAAGTGTTTAAAAAAATGTTTCCTATCCATTTAGGTATATATCTTTAGCGTATCTTAGTGTATCTCCGATACGATGTGATATCCTTCGATACGTATCTTAATTTTGGCCGATCGATGCGGCAACCGATACCGATACTTTAATCCTTGACTGGTAGTATCTCAAATTGATCAAGTTTTCAGTTCAAGGGTTGAAGTTCAAATAAGTAGGTTCCTTCAGTAGTCTTCTTTCCCCCCTCATTCCCTCTTCTGACTACCCTTTCTTTCTTAATTTAGGATTTTAATTTTAGTCGTTACATTATTGCTTTCCCTTTCTCTAAGGTTCATGGCTAGTGTATTTGTTGGCTTTGCCCCTCCTAGCCATAAAACCATCATTTTATTGTTTTTATTTTAATTGTCTCCTTTTCCCTAAAGCCAAGTAAAGTAACCCTTGTAATAGTGACTCTCTGGTCAAGTAGGGAAGCTCATATTATGATGCATCCCTCGGACTAAGTAGAGAAACCTACTTGTGAGCCTCTCTCTAGCTTTATCCCCTTTCTTTTACTTTATTTTTATTTCAACATTTTTTTTCCTTCATTGCTTTTTAATTGCGTGTGTTGTTTATTTTCAGTTATTTATTTATTTAATTTTAATTGCGTGGTTTGCGTATTTAAATTTTTAGATGACGAATGGTTAGGACGTTATTTTAGATACACATGTTTAGGACGGTAGTTAGAATTAGATCACAACCATTAATCGGTTCACTTTCGCATTATTAAAAGAAGCAAAAAATAAAGGGGCTGCTCTTTATGTTTGACTCATAGCTACACTGATCTGTACACTTGCGGTTACATTTTAAATTTCAAACATATCCCTTTTTTTTTTTGGATACCTAGGGTGTCCGGATCTTTGATCCGACTAATCTCTGGGGTCACTATGATATCGCTTACATCGGACCGGGTCAGTCCGAGACGGAAACTCTCGTGCGGTAGCCCTAAGAAGTTAGTTGCAGCGGCGAATGTTTGATCACAAAACCTCGCTTCCTGAGGCGGAGTACCATGTCCCCTCCAAGCCAACTGTGCTAATCCCTTGGGGGTTAATCTTATATCCTTGATTAATGCAAATAATAGAATAATAGGTTATCTATTACACATGTAATCCCTGATGATATTTTTGAACAAAATTTGCGGGCCAATGATGGCCTAATATTCCCCCAACCCACTGCAAAGGGTACAAATTCTGTGTTGTGACCATGGGCATCAAATGAAACTTCTGGTCATGGAATAGAAATGTCTTACTTCTTGAGGCATTTTCCGTTGCATCAAAAAGTAGTAAAACCATGTACAATGAGTCACTGTAAAATGGTCAAAGAAGATAATAAGCGTTATGACCAATATGGTCCTCTTTTCATGAGTTAATTTTTATTAGTTACAAAATGTGAGTTAATTTTTATTAGTTACAAAATGTGATAATTAGGTTTTCATGAAATAGCTCTTACAAGCAAATTTTGAAGTTGTTGCTGCCACCCAAGCTGAAATGTCCGTATTATGTTTTCTTCTACATCTTGTATCAGTGTTAAAAAAAAATTACTAAATTATCTTTATGTGTATAACAGAGTGATAATAAGTAGAAGCTTTTGGATTATTGGGTACATTTAAAAAATAATCTTTTGCAAAAAAACTCACTGTGGATAATTTTTGCGTTCACTTGATGAATGGTGAAAGATGATTCATGTATCCAGGAGCAGGGTCCCTACATCTCCATGTTCGGATCCTTCGTGGTGTAACTAGTAAATATTACCACGTGGCAGATTATAAGTGCCCAACTTTGGTTAACATGTTTTTCACAACATTGCATTGTCATGTGCTTAATTTGAGCCCAATCTTATATTTCCACATGCTGTTATTGTTGTTTTAAATGTTGAAGAGTCAATTCCTTGTGGAACTATTTTAGCAGTTGACACCTGGTAAAATAAACAAAAAGAAAATGTGTTGTGTCATTTGGTTGGGATAAATTTGACATGTGACCTATCCATAGAGTTCCCTATCTATTAACCGTTGAAATTCCAAATATTCTTCTTAATGTGGCATAAAGTAGTGGGCCTGTAGAAATGGGCTCTCACCGTTGGCGTGTAGGAACCCTTTTACCATTTCGTTATTTGACAATTTCCATTTAATATTTACTTGTTTGCTTCCTTCTTAATATTGTATCATTAAAAGGCGCTGGTGTGTTACTTGATGTCTTCATTTGTGAATATTGCTAACTATGATCAATATGATCAAAATCAAGTATTCGTTGAATTTGTCATGTTTGTGTTTGTTGTAGGTCCGGGAGCTGGTTCTCTCTCATAACCTTAATCTCATCATTGAACCTGGGAGATCACTTATTGCCAACACTTGTTGCATAGTTAACCGAGTGATTGGGGTCAAAACAAATGGAACAAAAAATTTTATTGTTATTGATGGAAGCATGTCAGAACTTATCCGACCAAGTCTTTATGGTGCTTATCAGGTAAGTAGCTACTCTATTGTCAATGTGATTTTGTAGTTGTGGCTTTATCTGATTTTATTTACTAAGCCAATATATAATTGCCTTCTCAGGGAAGTTCCACCTCTTTTTTCCTATATCCAACTATAAGGAATTATATAAATGTCAGATGACAACAACTGAGTTTCACCATTATAATACATAGGTCAAATGTCAAATATGTTAAAGCACTATATGACATATGGTAGCTTGTAGGTTACCGGGTTGAATTGTGATGTGGCAACCAGTATTTACTGTCATGTACATATCATAATAGCAACAGCACCAATTGGGTTTGGCCTTAAAACCAATATGGAAGTCATATTCAATACCTTTCCCTCCTAAATTATTGCTTGTAATTTCCTATGTCAATGAGATGAGAGAATTAGGACCCTTCTGCTTTGTTCATTCTGTGGTAGATTCCTGGTACCATTGCTTGATTATTCTTGAATAAGTAGTGTTTCGGTGTTACCTTTACTTCCTTGGAATTCTGTATTCTACAGAAATTTTGACTCTGGTAAATTAAGGTCTTTATTTATTAATTTTGTATCCGGTATTTTTAATCCCTAAATTGGGTTGCTTTTAGATTGGTATTGATTAAGTGAACTTGTTTGTTGGCCATTTGTTATAGCACATAGAGTTGGTTTCTCCCTCACCACCTGATGCAGAGATTTCCACATTTGATGTGGTGGGCCCTGTCTGTGAGTCTGCAGATTTCTTGGGAAAGGACAGAGAGCTCCCTACTCCTGCTAAGGTGACGCTTAATGATTTTAATTTTAATTTTTCTCCCATGGCTTGCTGCTCACCAGAAGCTTTTACTTTTTCAGGGAACTGGTTTGGTAGTTCATGATGCAGGAGCATATTGCATGAGCATGGCATCAACATACAATCTCAAGATGCGACCACCTGAGTATTGGGTACTCTCTCTCTCTCTCTCTCTCCCCTCTGGCCCTGGATACCTTTGCATCAATTATGATGTTTTGAGGGTCTAAACACACACATACATGAAACGCAGACACACACAAGCACACATTTAAAGGAAATAGAAGACCCTGTTGGTGAACTTATCTTTGCTCATGGGACTATTTACTAATCGGGCATTGCTCTTAATATAGCTAGTGCTGTTTGGACTTTGAAAAAGGAAGTGGGGGGTGGGGGGGGGGGGTGTTAAGGAATGTCTATTTGAATGAGATATTCACGGGAAACTCATGTCCAAGTCTTGCTACCCTTCTGCTGCATCCAACCTGTGACTTGACCAGAATATCTCTCCATAAGAATCTGTGTGAAGCTGTTAAGTTAGTGGACCAAAGGGGAGGGCTCCGCACTGCCTGAAAAATCTCCTAGCAGAGGAAACACATCATCCCTCAGTGGTGGCTGCCCTTCTAGGTCCAGGATTCCCTAGTGAGCTCCATCAGACTTGAGTTTAACAAATCCCTGGGCTGTGAGAGTTAGACATGATCATCTGTCAGTTTGTTTGAAAACTGTGGCTAGCTGGCTGCTTAACTGAAATGTACAATTCGTCTATATTTGATACATCTTCCCATGGCTGAAACGGGTCCAGGACCACATCAACAAAACATGGTAGATCCCATCTGTTTTTGATTAGCTTTTCTATGATTTGTAACATAATGCCGTATATCCATGTCTCTATATACCAAATAATTTACAGAATTCTAAATGAATTGCAATTCTGCACGACATTTTCCTTCTTATGAATACTGCAGCGAAATAACGCATGCCACAGTTTGCTTGGGAGTAGATTTGGCTGAGTTAACTTACAATTGACTCTTTCTGTAGACTTGGTAGAGTTGATATCGACCTATGTGACTCGTACTACTTGGGTCAAGTCTCCTGAGTTGAACGAGTCAAATGAAATGACTTGACTTGTGTCTTTCAAAAGACACTTCGAACTGAAGCAATCTGTAACACAAGGGGTAGGTTTATTGTTATGCCAGCATATTTTTTTAGTTGTATTTATGGAAATTAATTATTTATTTATTTATAGAAATCACTTATTTAGTGACCCTCGAAACTGCACCAATTATTAGAAATAAAAACGAGTGTCATGGTCAGTATGACACCGAACACTCACGTTTTGCCACAATTTAATATAAATAAAACCCTCTTCTTTAGTCGCCAAGCTATAATAAATGTTTCTGCTGGAACCTTCATGCTTTGTAAATTAAACCGTGTGTGATGCAAATCGAGACTTGTTTGTGATTCCTGTTAATTCCTGTTGATGTCACGAATGATTTACAGTCCTTTGTTTTGTAGGTCGAAGAAGATGGAACTGTGGCCAAAATCAGGCATGCAGAGACTTTTGAGGACCATTTGAGATATTTTGAGGGCCTTTGATCAAATATTTATGTTCAACTTTTGATTGGGACCGTTGCTCTCGTGAAGTATATGCATGACGCGTCTGTTCCCATGCATGTATTACGATGTAGTCTAGCTGAACATACAGTTTATTAGATTTTAGGGAAAATGAATCGTGTCCGGAAAGTGGCCATGTGCCAACCCCTGGCCAATTAGAATGCACATGCAGGCATTGACCAAGAGGGGTGTAATGGTCATTTTGCATCTTCCTATGCCTTGGTGCGGCACATATGCTCAGACAAAGAATGCATTCTTTTTTTCTTTTTTTGTTGTTTTTATTTGGATTCATGCAGCTAATCCCATTAAGTTGGAATAAGGCTGATTTTTTTTTTTTTTGTAGAGATAACCTTGAAAAGAGAATCCTAAGAGTTATATCAGAAGCTTTATTTGATTCTGACTAAATTGAAAATCTACCTTTTAGTCAATGATTTGTGAGGGTGTCATCACCCTAAAAAAAAAAATGAAAAAGAAAGAGAGAAGGTTGTTAAATGATATAATTACCCCATGGAATGTGATATATTTATACCTCCTCTTATGTTAAGAAATCTTATATCCGTCATAAAAATAAATATAGAATAGTACCGACTCCCATCAAATTCAGACGTCTCAAGTTAATTCCACAATGTAGGACATAAAAACTCCTTGGATTTGTAGGTCTCTTCCTATTGATTTGATGGTTATGTCTTGTCCCGATTCGTTTCATGTTATTAAATCTAAAATACAAGACGTACACCCTGTAAAACTTTTAGTGAGGACATTTATCGATGCCGTTGGCCTGAAGGATATCAGTTGTCTCAGAACCCACATTGCTAGCACAATCTGATGGCCCATGCCCCATCTTCTTCATTTGAGTGTAGCAGCTCACTATCTTCTGGTCTAATTCATAATAGTAAACCATCTTCTTCAGGGGTTTCATATCCTAATCAATGAAATGCAGCTACAGGTTCAGCCCAAATGAGATATCAAGGGACTTGAAAGGATAATTACAAAGAGAAGCACTTTACAATCAAATGCATGTTAACAAATAAGCAACTTCAACAAATTAATAAACCAAAATTTATACTAAATCGAACAAGAAAGCCTGTAGCAACTATCTAGTTGTCAATCTTTTCAGGATGAGTGATTCAACGTGCAGTAAGAGATTAGAGATGAAGCAATAATCACAGTATTAAGGCTCCATGATAGCTATTTAGATTTGGCAATAAGCACAGCGTTAAGGCTCCAGGGTAACTAATTATCCTTGTTGACACGTGATCGAGGAAATTTTACATGATATCCATCAATTAGGGCTGCACATGGATGGCCTGGGATGGGCCAGCCCAAGCGGGTGAGCATGATATTTCTCAGCCAACCTGAAATTAAGATATCCAATTAAGATGAACAGTGGGGTTCATCATGTTTCAAGGAATTTCATTGATATAGATTTCTAGTTTAGGTTTTACTGGCTTAAGATTTCACGTCTTAAGTTTTCAGATGCGGCTCGCAACCACCTGGTATTTTCTGGTGTTTTCAGGCTAAAGATTTCGCATAAATGGAACGTCCTGTTTAACTAACATTTTCCAATGATCTCCTTCGTTCTCTAGCATCTCTCTACTTTGTTTCAGGATATGAGAGAAAGGTGTTGATTGACATACAATAAACAGTTCTCGCCATAAAATAAAATAAAGACAACAAACAATAAACAGTGGAAAATGTGCTGCCCTGCAACCACACTCGACCTATTATACATCACATAAATTAATGCAAATATTTTTTTGGTCTACCGGAACAGGGATATCTCCGGACTGCACTAATGCTATCTAAAAAACCAAATTATGAATCTCAAATGCAAGCAAGCCTGATGATCAAATTTGTGATAAAATCTGAGACACAAGAAGCAACTGCGTTGTTAAGATAAGAAATCAAATCAGCGGAAGGAGTGGGAAAAAAGATTAGAAGAAATCAGGTTTGTGATACCAATCCTATAAGCCCTGCTCAACAGCACCAAAACCCAAAAAAAAAAGGTATATTTTTTATTCAAATCATCTCTATAATTGATGGTGTGTATTACATATATAAAAACATATCCAATTTGCCACGACCATATCAACCTACTGATAACCTCTCTAATTAGGGGGAAAATTCCAGAAATACTAAAAAAAAAAAAATAGGGAAAAAAGTTCCACAAATGGTAATTCATGAAGAAGAGTTTGGAATGCATTCAAACCAAGTGGAGCTTAGAGAATCATGTGATTGATAGCAATTATTCTACAATACATGGCAGTTAACTGGTACCTAGCTATCCAAGAAAAGAACATTAAGACTAGGTAAATTAGCATACCTTGCAGTCGAAGCTTTGGTTTGTTGATTCCAAGTATACAGTGCTATGTGGGGGCCCTTGATCCCCATCTTCCCTTGGTCTAAAGCTGATCATCAGACTACAATCCTTTGCAGTTGCAGCTATCAAATAATCCTTCACAATCTTCAGGCTTTCTTCCAATGAAATAGAATGCAGAGATAAATAGATGCGTGAGTGTTCGCCGTCGCCCAAATCTCTACATACCTTGCAAGGCTGAGAAATAATGTTGTAGTATGCATGAATAGCCCCTTCTATGTCAAGCAGATCAAGCTTCTATGCTTCCAAAAGCCTGTCCAACACTCTGGATCTGAAAATTGCCTCTGATACAAGCTGTAGAAAACTTGCCGTACGCAGGCCATTGTCTGCTTGGAAAAGATCCTCAATTGAATCTTCAAATGCCTCTTTAGTATTGTACGTCCCACCGCCCAAGTCCCCAAAAATCAAAGAACCATTCTGGAATATGTGAAAATTGTTCTGTGGTGTGGTAAAGAAAGCCTCGATAGCCTTTTGTATTCTGTCACTGGATCCAGAGAACAGATCTAGAGGATCATACCCACTAATCCGTGAAATCTGAGAACAAAATTATATGCCAAAGTTTCAAGCCCTATAAATACAATTTGATTGTTGATGATTGAGACTCATCTTAAATATTAAATTAAAAAGGGGCAATAACCCAGTGCAGTCCTGCTTTTGCAGGGTCCCAGGAGGGGTGGACTGGAACTGGTCCTAACCTTCAGCATTTTTAGCCTAAAGTGCCGCCCTCAGACTTGAATCGGCATCTACATGCCGGCAGCCCAAGCTTCTACAATCACACAATTGATGGCCCTACCTCAAATCTTAAATGACCAAATCAAATATGAATTGTGCAATTTATTCAAAAGAGATCCCTCCACAGGCGTATAATTGTTGATGACACGAAAATCAGATTTTTTTTTTTTTGGGTATTAGATTTGTTTTTATGAGTTAGGAAAAATTGATTCAGACAAGTTATTTCGATAAAAGAAGGGCTGGTATACAAAACTGCCCCAAGTTCCCCAGTTTAGTCTCCCACGTTGCTTTTAGGCTTAGGAATCATGAAAATTCCATGCTCCCATGTGTCATGATATCACAACACTTTGAATGTTGGTATTCTATGTAGTTTGCAACTACCAATAAAAAATCCATGGAATGCTATAAAGGAGTGATCAATTGCATAATATTCTATGACAAGACAAAAGAGGTTGGTCTTTTCTTGTAATGTTCCTAAGCAGCTCTTAATACTACATTGAGCAATATCAGTAATTTCATTAAATTTATCATGATATGATTCTAAAGCAATTGAATTCGTAGTTAATACAAGCTAAAAACAAAAGCACAGCATAGCATAGCATACTGGATTTCATATCCAGAATTCCAGATACTAGCAAAAGGGTAATTATGGTTTAGCATTGACATCCATATCTGTACTAGAAATAAAGAGCCATATCTCCTTTTTCTATTTCTAGCTTCCACATCCATATACTTATCTAGGCATCTTAGCATTGCTTATTAGGAATAGAGCACCTTGCCATTCATAATACAATCCAAATAAATTACAATAGTTTGGTTTATAATTAAAGAATGTCAAGGATGGGAAATCACCTCCCCCTGATGAAGCTTCAGGACTTGGTGCATTCTGAAACGATTTATACACCTTTTAATAGCATTACCTGCCGCTACAAATCTTGAACATGGAATAAATCCACATTTGGGCTGTGGTTCCTCAAGATGAAAACAGAAACACAGGAGGACAAGTTAAGGCACAATTAAAGGAATAAGTTTGTCACAAAAAAAAAAAAAAAAATGCTGCAGCAGAAGCTATCAAGAACAATAATTAAAGACATTCATTGCTGAAAAGCACCTTTTTTTCTACTGATATGCACGGACTCTCTTTAAGAGGACCTGAAATGAAAAGACTATAATCAGGCCACTTCTAACACTACACCAAAATTACTTGAAATAAATGACATTCTCTTGAAATACTGACAAAACCATTTCTAAGACCATTGCACATAGAGAGGTCAAAAAGAGGCTAACTATGGTAGCAACGTCTTTTGAAACAAGTGCACTTAAGGTACAACCCACTTTTGTGTCAGGTGCAAGGCAAGTCACGTACCTAAGTATACAGGCACAATTATATATATATATATATATATTGCCACAACGCCGGAGAGCAGATTCCTGTCCACAACCTCAAACCTCCTACCTGTGGACCCCACCCGCGTTGGTGGGAAACTGCACTCTAGGGTCGTAGAAAATCCTCTTCCATATATATATATATATATATATAAATTAATTAATCAAAGCTTAAAATAATACTACATAACTACAATGAACATGACAATTAAAAATACCAACATCAGCATATTAGCACAGTTGGTTTAATGTGACAACCCGAGGTTCTTCCCCAACAAGGCAGAAGCCTTGCAGCCTTTGGCTGGGGAAAAAAAAGAGGGGGGGGGGAGATGAAGAAAAATAATAGATACCAGGTTGTGTTCGAGGAAGGAGAGAAGCAAATAGAAAGAAAAAGTAAAGGCGGAGCTGAAAGAAGAAGAACAAGAAGACCTACTTGGTTTGTTTCGGGAATAATGGGGGAAGGGTGTTGGGTAAAGTAGAGTTGGATGCTGGAGAGGGAGAAGAAGAAAAAAGAAAAGCAGATTGAGCTGGTTGCCGAAAAAGAAAAAAAGAAGTCTGGAGATTATATTCTGGCCTTTTTCTCTTGTTTCCTACTTTCTTCTTTGAGGGTTTAGGGCACAAGCCAAGGCGTCAAACAAAGCAGAACTGAGCCAGTCTCCCCAATACATAGCATGATTACAAGACCACCTTTTCATACCAATTTAAAATCATTTCCAGTACAGGGGAAAAAAAAAACCTAAGAAGGCAAGGTTGTCCAAGGCCTAATTCACTGAGGTGCCCCATTATTGTGCCTTGCACCTAATTGGAGGCTCACAAAAGTGTAGACAGGTGCTTGCCTTTGTGAATATGTGCCTTGGATTGAGTCAAGGCACAGCGGCTTTACCAGGAGGTCCAGGACACACATCACAACTCGGGCACGCCTTTATCATGCCACAAAAATGGTCTTACAGAATCCATACATAGATCCCGATATCCACAAGATTGCAGCTGACTGGACTACTTTGACAAGGCACCCTCGTATGAAACTTAAACCCAAAAGTGGAATAGGTGCATTATTCATCTATGGACAAAATCACTCTCTTCCCCCATTATTAAGGAATATATTACCATCCAATCTTAATCAATCCATCCATTCCTACTCCTCATATTACTAAAGCAGGACCTCATGTATTCTGTTTGGTTCGGCTAATCTTAAAATCTAGCACATCATTTTGGAAATCCCAGCCCTGTCATCGCTGAAGACATTAGCTTAGGAAGTTTGTCATACAAAGGAGAAGAAATGTGAATCATGTGATCCTTCTCACCCATATTCTTAATTCATCAATATAGCAACTTGAAACAATTTTTTCCCCTGAAACACACCAAATAATCCTTCAATGGGTCCTATACTGTTCACTTGTGTGTCAATGAACCCTCTACATGCTTTCTGTGATTCACTAAATACAATAAGAGGTTCTTTATTATTCCCTTCAAACTTTTCCATCAACTGCCTAATTAGATTCAGTCATAGATATGCCTAGCACGAAACAAACTGGTTTATTTGCACTTCTTCTACTGCTAATGATATTTTCACAAGTTAACCGTAAAAAAAATAAAACAATAATTAAAAGAATAAATAAATAAAAGGTCAATAATCTAGTGCAAGTTCTGCTACTGAAGGTCCCAGGGGAGGTGGATTGAATTCAGTCCTAAACTTTGTCATTTTATGCATGGAGTGACCACTCTCAAAATTGAAGGCATATCTTCATGCTGACGACCTAAGCTTCTACTGTCGCACCAAACAATGGTTCCTCGTCAAAAATAAATCTTCTTGCTGCTTTGGTTTCATGGGAACATCAGAAGAAACAGAAAGCGACAAACTAACACAATGGCTATAACGGTAACAGCTATTTATTATACGTGAAATAGCTCCAATAAATTTTGTTTTTAGTAGTACTACTCCCACGGTCCCACGATGACCATCCTCTTTGGAAAACAAGAAGTTTAAATAAAAGTGGATAAGGCATTAAAAGTCCCTTGGTTTTTTCAAATTGTCATTACATAACTTGGGAGAAAATGCATTTTAAATTGGATAATAAATAAAAGGTTTAATGTGGTAAATTTCCTAAAAAACCTATTAATTAATTTGCATGATGGACAAACAATTTGGAACAGACAAAAAAGGGAAGGACTGCCTTTGCAGGACACAGGGAGTAATATTTTTTATACTGCAAAAACCTGCTTACAGAAAGAACAATCTTACTTTCAAGTTTTCACATAATGATTTAGCTCAATGGGAGGGAGTTCTTTTCTTTCCCACCCACTTTATTTCATTCAACATATTTATCACACTGGATCCTGCCAAACCTCATCTCTGATGGGATGCTTTAATTGTAAACAAGAAAAAAGATATAACAAAGCGCAGCAATTTAGAATGCACTATTGTAGGTGCTACCGAGCTATCAGCAGCTGGATAGGAATCTGAGGAACATTACTGTATATACCTGCAGGTAAGGATGCCAACTAAATTACAACCTGACAGCTGACAGCTTAATAGCACCTTAGATGTTCTTTTTGAATCATTTTCTGTAAGAAAAATTTCAAACCTACATGGGATGCTGACCTTTGCATCCCTACCTGTGTAAAATTGCTAGTAAGTTCACACAAGTGAAATTCTGTGAGAATAATTATGTTCAAAAGGAGACAGATACTCTGCAAAATTAACATTAGTGATGATGTTTACCTTGAGGAAAAACTCAATAATCAGAAATAAGAAGAGCTGAATCACACAGGGTATTAACCTTGGCAGCATCTACTTGCCAAACAGGGCGCTGACAGCGAACGTTGTTTTCAACAGACTCCAAGAATTTCCTAGACACAAGGACATGGACCTGCCATTTTCAGAGGAAGTCCAGTTTAAAGATCTTTTCCATCTAATGTAACATTGGCCAAGCTCCATTATATACTAACAAACTACATGAAAAATGAATCAATCCAGATAAATCATCTAGCTAGCCAATTGGTAACAGCCAAATGTCATACCTTGACAGAAATATTCCTAATTGTCCAATTCATGCCATTTATTGCATACTGTTAGAACCACTGCTGTCAGTTTCCATTTGCCCCTCCCCCTCCCCCACCCCCAACCCCCCCCCCCCCCCCCCAAAGAAAAAAAAAAGAAAAAAGAAATACATGATGGCTGATGAAATACATGGGTCAATAAATGAACAGCTTGAATAGATGCAAATGCAATCAAGCATATGATGTGCCACAAATATATAAAAACAAATATCCAGGACAAACATAAACAGGGAAAAAAAAAAAAAAAAGGAAAGTCATAACCAGTCTTCTTGATAAAACAGGTAGAAGGCAAATGAATATGCAAAAGAAAAAAAAAAGGGATTAAGGATGCAGTTCACCAAGCATGCAATCTATGAGTAAAGAAACTGGGAAGAAATCTATTTGACCAGCAAAGGAAAAATATTTATTAGATATAAATAGTCAAGGTGTACAACCATTTTTCACTTCTAGGTGCTACACAGAAAATAAAAGATGCCCAAATCTATAAACAACTTAAAAACATATAGAGAAGCTTTCCAAGAGAGAATCAAGGACTGCCATAGATTCCCCAAGTCAGATATGTAAAAATTCACAAACCCCTTCAACCAACAAGTCAAATCAACCAAGAAGAAGCCACCAAATCACATAAGTCATTATAGCTTCTCAACTTGCCTTCAAGAAAGAATGAAACCATCTTCAATATTATCTCTAGTTAATTTTGTAGGGATATAAGGAAAAAACCATGCTTTATTCATTTTGTTCACGTTTGGGTTAAAGGGGTATTTTTGGTATTTGGTTTCTAATGGACTTGTTTGGGCTCCAATTGTAGTCTTGTACATTTTTGTAACATCAGTTTTAGGTGAGGGGCACACAATTAGCTCATAACTAATAAGTTAAACTTTATCTCCAACCAGATCAGAAATCAAGTACAGCTTTAGACATTCAGATTTATCAAGAGGCTGGCTGCTATCATGCACCAAGCACAAGCAAAGGGTTTGGTATGTCTTTACCTATTACAAATCAAGTCACTTCCTAACTCAGAATAAAAGTCATAAAGTTCAACAAATTTGGAAAGGGAAAACCATTATATATGATGGTTATTCAAATTGATCAAATCACAGATTTTTAAAATTCAGTTGACCCGCTTCCTGTTCTCCCTAGAAGGCTAAAGCATATCAATTATGCCTACAAAAATAACATACCCCAGCATCAACATATTCAGAGAATAGGAAGGGTCTCATAACATAAAGCACAAATAGTTGCCGAACAGCTTCCGTTGAAGTGGATGACACAAGGTCACTGGTATCTTTCCAAAGAAGGCATTCAAGCGTGGACAAAACTGAGGTATCAGAGGTACACTGGGAACTGTTCTGGGGAGCCTTCTGTAAGCGTATCACTTTTCCAATCTGTATCCATCAAACCAAAGATGGATTAAACAAAATAGAAATGGATACGAGATCCAAATCAAAGCATATTTGTACAAAGAACCACAGGAAATGAGTAAAACCACTTCAATACAATAAATCGTTGACAGCAAAAAAGGCCATAAAGAACTCACAACAAATTGGAAATTTTAGAATTGATGCAGCAATGAAGAAATGGTTTTGACTTTCAAAGATAAAATTTGATATGATATAGATCATAGATGCATAACTGCAGACACCTAATTTTGCCATGGTCTCACCTGACACAGGTTAATGACGAAAAATGCATACCCGAGAGCAAAAGGCTGTGATAGTTACATAGATGCATTAAGGCTTATATCATCCTCAAAACATTTATTTATAAAGCATAAGAGTTTTTAGCCAACTGACCTTTTATATTCAAAATTACTCAATATCCCCTTTGCCTCTTATGATCCAATTGCACTAAAATAGGCATAACTTTCAAAGAAAATACATTCTTCGTGAAATAAAATGCATTAGAAATGTAATTTAAAGACCTTCAATGAGGATTCAAAGAAAATATATTCTTTGTGAAATAAAATGCATTAGAAATGTAATTTAAAGACCTTCAATGAGGACCCAATCTCTTATATTTGATTTCAATGATGCTTAAAAATAAGTTGGTTTTTATTGTAGCTGTTGTAGAGAGGCAAAGGTACAATGCATGAGGAAGCCAGCTAGAGATGTCAAAACCCTGCTACTGAAGGAGAGTCATCAGCTTTCCCTTGTGTATATTTTTCTCCTTCAATTAATGTGGTCATTAGAAATCCACAACTAAAGTTATTGCTTGATTTTGGATTCTCAAATCGATATCCTCAAAGGTAAGCATAGATTCAACTCTCTTATTTTCAGCCATGGGGTGGAATTCTAAAGGATTTTCATATAAACTGGAGTCAGTTGTGCTATTGTGCATGCTTATTTTTAATTTGGCATCTTCAATACTTCTCATTTAGTTTTTAATCACAGAGATTCATTGGACTGAGATGGAGTACTATATATATATATATATACATATGATTTATACATCCATTTTTTTATTATTTTTTCTCATTTATATGATTTCATGCTTGATTATCTTAGTTTAAAATTATGATTTTGTTCATAATCTAGGATACATTGACAGTCTAAACTATAGGTGATGCATGTTAGTGTGGAGCTTTAACAAAGAAGCAAGATCTTTTTATTAGGATTTTTGAACGAAAGCCACATAGAGGCTAAGCAAAGGGACAAATCCCAACAAAACCAAAAATACAACCATCAAATTGGGGGGGGGGGGG
>NC_056560.1:4078865-4187403 GCF_013358625.1 Macadamia integrifolia | reverse complement strand
TCACAAAAGGGAGGATACATAAAAAACACCTGGGGAAGGGGAGAACAAACAACCAAAGAATAAATTAAAAAAACAAAACAATTGAGAAGTGAGTTACAACTCACAAAGGAGGATACAACAAAACTGGAAGGGAAGAAACAAAAGTCCAAAGGTGATAGTGAAATACAACAAAACTAAGGGGAGAGAAATAAAAGAAATATCTCAAGGATAGGCAAGATGCCTATTTCTAATAGTGTCAGGGCACACAGAACAACTGAGAAGAAGTCAATCTCAAGATTAATGATTGTACTATTTTAGTAAATGTGCGATTAATATATCAGAAAATCCCTATTTATAATAGGATTTAAAATGACAACTCATAATAATCCCATTATACCATGTTTGATGATTTATAAGAACGTGTAAAATCAAGAGTATTGAGTTCTTAGTTTCCTCATTCTATTTGAGTTTTATCTTAGTAGTGAATAAAATACTCAAGCGTGTTGTGGAATATGTAAAAATCAGTAGAAGCCACTAGAATCTGATTTTTGAGTCGAGGTAGGAGTTGGAGTAAGAAAATCCCATATAAAGGAACACAGGGATTAATACTGTAACAGCTGTTCATTTGCTACTTAAATTTTGTTATCTGGGAGAAAAGCTCTAAATGTAAAAGCTGTTTTTGCTGCTATTACTGCTCGTAGTTATAATTTTCCGCTGTTATTGTGTTTCTTCAGGTACCTTTCGCTGGTTTTGTGGTGCTTTTTAATCATATATTTGCATTACATTGTAAAAAAGAAAAGAATTATTAAATGCAACGAATGAGAAGATAATTTTGATAGTTCTTTCAAACATGTCTATAAATTATTTTCAGCGAGATTACAGTTACAGTTCCTTCAAAAAAAAATTCTCACGATATCAATGAAAAAGTTTCTGGTTTGATAGCTGTTAACTAACTAGTTTACATAGCAGACAGAATACTGGACCGGTACATGTACATCAATGACACAACAAAGGTCTCGAACACGAGAACTCTCCTTGAAACGGAAAAGCTCGGATCTAAAGAACTTTATATTAAATTAAATAATAAAGAAAAGGCAAAAGCAAAAGAATGCAAGTTAGTCAAACGGTGGAACTCACGTGCAAAATAAGGAGAAGATCCGCTGTAAGCAAGAACAAGATTCGCAGCACCTTCTCCTCTGTAAATCCAGTTGGCTGCATCTTTCTCCTCTAAAACAACCTCCATGGATTCAATAGCTCCCCTGCAATGCCGTCCACAAAAGGATCAAACTCGATCAGAGAAGATGTTGAAAAGATCAATTAGGGAGGGGAAATCAAATTTAAGAGACGATTAGAGTTCGTTATTAACTTTGATGTCTCCGGCGTCGATAATGAACCCTAATTTTCACGATGAGACACAAATCCGCAAACGAAGAAGAAAAGGTTTCGAGGAAAGGAAATACAGAGCAATCGGTGGATGATTTCGTAATCTCACCTTTTTCTCGCTGCGGTTTTCTCTCTTACTAATTGCTGTTCTTCACAGCCCTTGCCTGGTTATGAGAGACGGAGGGAGAGGCAAAGCTGAGGGACAGTGACGAGTGATACCGATGACTGTAGCTGCGGCCTGCGAGTACTCCGCTGAGTTGTTTTGCCATTTGATTCCAGTTCGGAAAAGGAGAAAGGGCCAAGGGGATCGCCTGTGGCGCGTACGATACAGAAAAATTATTCTATTCCTTAAAGTAAAACAATCCAATCAGGATGCAGATTGACGCATCCTTTCTTATACTCTCAATCCCAACAAATAAACCGTCTTAACGGAAAGATAGGCATATTTCTTCATATATCCATCCGAGAAAGGGGTTTCTCTACCAAGTACCACTTATCAAGTTGGTTCGAGAAATCGGATAGGATTTCAGATGGCGTGGACTGAAATAGAAAGGCAGACATTTGAGTTTAGGGCTTGTAACAAGTTTGTTGCTCATCAATTGGGCTACTCCTTATGTTTAAGAAGTATCATATAGATAATTATATATATCAAAGATGAGGATGTTACGATGATGTGTGACAAAATTAGGTAGGATAAAGTAAAGAGTGATCATATTAGATTTGATTTTGGAGTTATTCCGATTAATGATAAATTCGAGAAAATCGTTTGAGATGGCATTATCATGTTCAACAGAGACTTTGGGATGCACCAATAAAGAACAATGTTCTAATTCAAATTGAAAGAGCTAAAAGAGCTAGTGGAAAACTTAAAATGACTTTTGGAAAAATGATGAGAAAATATATGCATATATTATTTAGCCCTTGTCCCAGGTATAACCTCAAATATAACTAATTAATAGATTGTGATCCATATAGCCGACCCCACTTAGGTGAAATTTTTATGAATTATTGTTGTATGCTCCTTTCCTTTTTCCTTTTTGCTTTGATTGGATCCATGTAGCCAACGCTATATAGTTATGAGAAGATAGTAGTAGGTGTTGTAAATCTTCATTTCTCTTGTCATGGGAATGCAGTTTTTTTATTATTGTGTTGTTGCATGGAATGCAGTTTTATGGCCAAGAGTAGGAGGGGTTTAGTCTCGTTTCGGTTGGCATGGTTTTATGAATTAGTATATCAGCTAATTTGTATCGGTATTTGAACGTTTGATACTGACCAATATATGTCATTATTGGTATTGATGGATTTCAGAATTGACCGATACCTAATCCGATATCGAAAACTAAATCCACATCGATGGAATGTGCAATTATCACTTTATCAGTACCGGTATCGATTTCAAAACTGATTGATACCTGATATAGTGTGCACTAAAATCATATCGGTTGGATAATGTGGGCTTATTGGGATTATGATATCCTTTAAAGAGTCTCTTCATAAAAAGGTTGAACTATTTAACCAGATCTAGCAGCGAAGTCCTTTCAAATCTAAAGAAAGAGGATTAAATACCTTTAATTTGGTCATTTTCTAGACAAGGAAGGCTTAACACTATCTTCATGATTTCGATCATCACCTACGATAAAAAGGAAAATTTGATCTGTCTTTTCATTCAATCTGCTTTGATTTTATATAGTTGGATTGAAGGAAAAAAGAATTTCCTATCCTATTAGTGCAATGAAGTATTCAACTGTAGATGAATGAGAGGGCCCTGATATGTTTCAAATCCATAGTAAATACGCATTTAATATGTTTATATTATTCATATATAATACGTTATATATATGTGATATTAAGAGAATGGGGGAGTATTCTTTGTTTGGGAGCGTGATTCCCTTGTTTGCGTGAGATTTACTTAGTGCACCCTTTTGATTTAATCTATGGGAGCAAATAGGCCATTTTATAGGATGGAGGAGAGATACAGACACAAGAACACAAACATAGAAGCTATGCACTAGGACAAATACGTAAAAGATTTTAAGACTACAATAACTCTTGAATTTCTATTGTTACCAGGTTTAAGACCAATCATATGATATATCATTATATCATATTAATTAATATGATTAATATGATGAGATGATTTTTTTTATGAGAAATAAAAATCAAATTAATTCTTAAAAAATAAACTTATGTACATTATTGTTTTCAACTCTAGAAAGCTTGGCCAATCTATCAGCTACTGAAATTAACTTCCTATCCTTTTTAACAAACACTAATTTTGAGGCCTTTACAGAAGTTGAAATATATCACATAGGACATTGAAGATATCCCAAGGCCATGGCTAATGTCCATCATTTTTGAACCAAGAAATCATCAAATTTTCACAATCAGACAAAACCTCTACTGCTTGCCATCCTTGATATAAAGACCCCTACTATTCGATTTATGTGCATTTCCTGTAATACTATGATTCAAAGAAACTACAAGGAAACAAGATTTATAAAATAACGATTAAAGAAACTCATCCTGCATCTTTTGTGTGCTGTGGAGGTCCAAACTTTCAAAACAAATTGTAACTTGTCTTCCACAATTTGAAAACCTCTGGTATTCAATTAATGACATGCCAACCACCTCCAAAGAGGGACCATTTGAAGATTAGGAATAAGAACAAAATCATGAAACCAACGAGAAATATCTCCTGGAAAAAGGATTAGGCTTAGAGTTCCAAAAACATAACTCTATTTCGTTGGAACCACACAAAATAAGAAGTAATGGCCACATAGTAAGATGTGGCAATTATGACCATTGGACAAAATAGATACCGTGTCATATCATAGTTCCAAAATCAAGTCATACATGCATGCACTTTCTTCTATTATCCTACTTGTCCAGAACTTGTTGCACTGAAAATCTATATCGATTAGTAAGGGACTAAGAGACCTTGGGATTTACATATCCAATGTTTGGGTCCCATCTGACATCCACAAGAGAGTTGACGAAATAATTCTTACCTTTAATCTAATAGGTGGATCTTACAAAGATTAAAATTTCTTTCACCCCTTCTTTTCTTTGCTTGGTGATGATATGTGACCTTGTAATTGGACTCGTGTATTATCATTAACTCTCACTCTCTATTTTACATAAAAATCAAAATATTAGTATCATGCATGTGTCATCGATACCCAATATATAGTGATATCATAGTGGTGGTTGTACACAAACTTTAAACTACACCAACCCATACCAATCCGACGGTACCAATGCTTATGGTGAGAGAATTCCTTCTTCAGCACAAGTGAAGGGAATCTGGTCCATGACCTTTATGGTGCCTTCTCCACACCTATGGTGCCTTCTCCACAACAGCTAGAGAAATTCTGGTCTGCCCTGGCCCAGCCTGTATAAAATGTAACCCCGCCACTTGGCCTCATCATGCAGCCCATGGACGGGCCTTGTTTTTATGTTTTAGACCTTAAGGAAACTCCACAAGTTGCAATCTTTTGAATGACCGATTTTAGGAGATAGAACATTGGGACCACACATACTCTTTCTTCTATCATTAGGAAGAATTTTGTACTGCGTTCGATCTGTATTCTAGTTTGATAATGTATTTTAAGAAATCATATCAAACTTAATATTAATTTTAAAAAATTCATTATATAATTTGTTAAGTTTATCTCAAATTCTTGACCTGTTCTGACATTTTGGAGGTAACCTAAGTGCGAAGTTTTCTGAGAACTGGCATGGTTCGGCCTGATCGACGTGACTCTGTGGATCAACCCGCGACATAAACCCGATCGACCATAGCCCGATGGATCAACCCATGATTTAGAGGAGTATATAATTTACTATCGTCTTGTTGAGCAAGTCATTGTAATTTGAGGGTTTTTCGAATTAGGGCTTCAGAGTGAGTTTTCTTACCGTTGCTTGAGAGTAATTTCTCTTTTACATAGTAAAACTTTTTTTCTTCGCCCGAAGACGTAGTACACCAAGTCGGTGTGTGAAACTCGTTAAATTTCTACATTGTGCAGATGTGTTTTTGTTTCTTTCGTATTTGTTAGTGTTTGCTCTGACATAATTTTAAATATTTCTAAGTATAATTATATAGTTCATTATCTTTAACCATGATTTAGGGTTGAGATATTCATAAGTTAATGTGTTCGAGATCCAAAAAATCTTAAAGCTAAGAAGATGAAATGACAAATATATGTTAAATAAATAATGGATTTAATTGTTTTAGAGCATAGGGAACAACTAAGATTGTGTCTCATATCATTTATTGGAATGCATCCAAAAATACATACCAAACGCAACCTTAGTTAAATGAGCTGTAGAGTTGCATTCACTGTGTATGGTAGTTATGCATTCATGCTCCACTACTCAAATGTACTGCCATTATGTCCAACCTCAAAGCATAAAAAGCTTGGTAGAAACTTCAACGGCACATCATATCAGAGTTGGGCAGAATGGGCACCAACCTTGCATGCGAGACTACATAAAGCCCACTATCTCAATGGAGTCATTTCAGTCTTTCTATCTTCCAATGGGCTTTGCTAAGTGGAACCCTATATAATACCATGTGCTACCAGACTGGACTGAAAGAAATAAATTTCTACCGTTCAATGATGTACCGTGTGGCGTGTGCTGCCATCAACAAAGCTTGGAAGCCTGGATTTCTGGAACTCCACCAGCCATGAGGCCATGACCCAACAACTAGGCAACAAAAAAACTACATTATTGTCAAACGCATTATGTACATGACAGGAAGAGAGAAGAAGCCCAAAGGAAACAAGGAAAAGAAAAAGGTCAAAAGGAGAAAAAATTAATAAAATGAAAAACAACACTCCTAAGGATGGTTTGTGCTCCTCTTTCTGTGGTGTATATCGAATTGAGCCATCCACATCAATGAAAAAAAAAAAAAAATCAGATCTCTCCCTTCCTATTTGGGTTTTTGTTTGGTGAAATCCCTATTTGGGTTTTTGATAAGACTTAAAGTGTGTGCATGCTTGATTAAAAAAAATTTATCCATATTATTTGAAATGAGAGGATGAAAGTTTACCATGAAATTGATAATGGAATATGGGGATTGCACGCTTAGAAGTACCATAAAACTGTATTATGATAATTCTGATTATTAAATATATAGGGTTCTAATATCATATTAGAAGGTTTAATTTAAAATTCTAAGTTATTTTATTTTATTTTATTTTATTTTCTTATCATGTTGCAATGATAGGTTTATGTGTCAATTTTTCTCCTTAAATTCAATATTCTTTTGAATTTTCTTTATTCTTTACTATCAATTAAATGATAACCAAACTAACCCTAAGGGTCTTAGACAAATAGATTGAGCTCCTTAAATATATGAAAACATTAGAAGAAGAAAAAACCGATATGAAAACTATAACTTCTCACATCAAAACAAGTCTAATTAAACCTTATTAAAATAATGCTTAAATTATTTTGAAGACAAATTGCATTCAAAGAACAGGAGTTGTTGAAGCTGAGATCACAAAGAGCAAATTCCAATAGGTTTGAGACATATCCACTATAACATATATGCTATGAGTCCTAGTGTTGAGACATATACACTAAGTACAATACCAATCTTCATGAAGATTCCAAGGTGTTATTATGGTCTCATATCAATTATATGAGGGGGATAATCCCATATCTATTTTCAGAGGAAATTGATATGGGTTGATATGATCTTGGGTCTCCTCAACCTTGTAAGTCGATTGATATGGTCTTGTGTCCCATATCAGCCATATGGGGTTAAGTTCTTTCAGGACCATATCTTTGATATTAGAGCATTTGATCCTCATCTTAACTGCGTGTAAAAAAGAACAACCTAATGTTAGAGTGAGTGTGGCCATATGATGAATATCGGATTTGAGTACCATATCCACAGTTACAGCCTAGAACGGAGTCAGATTTCCTTAAAAACAGGCTACATGATCCAGAGTTACAGCCTGGAGATATAGGTTACAAGGTACAAGATAAGAAGTTAGGTAGGAATAATAAACATGGAAAGAAAGTAGCAAGCAATCTTCTTGAGTAATATTTGATTATTCCTTTGGGTGAATCGGTTTCCTTTATTGAGGTATTGGATTCATTGCCAGCTAACACATCCTGCATGTGTGTCGATGTTATCTCTTAGGGTGATCTGATGATTCTTTTCATTGCGAAATGTGCTGATTCATACTCTGATTCTAAAGTTAAGATGGAATCTGATAGATTGAATTAGATTGGAATCGACAGGATCCGATACTGATCTTGATCCTGATCCCAGTTTACCTTTTTTTTTGGTGGGGGGGACCGTGGGAAAGGGGGGAACACTCAGAAATGGGGAACTATAAGCTAATTAAGTCACACCATGCACGCTACTCCACAACAGCGCTTGCCTTTCGCGAAGCCATGCACCATAATTTCCCTGATGACGAATTCAAACCCAATAGATTCAGGGAATCTCTTGGCACAATGCCCTCCTTCCATGGAACGGTTTGGATTTATCTAACCGGCATGACACGTGTACAGATAGGATGGAGGGTTTTCATCACTTTTTTTTTTATGAATTGGATAATTGGATTAGGATTTGAAAAATCAAATCAAATATACTGATTTGGTTCGATCCGGACAGGAATCGGCAAAGGCAGATCTCGTGATTCGGGTCGGACCAATCTAATCCGGAAAAACAATGGCTTAAGGATTTTTGACCCATTTTGGCCAATTCTCATCGGACAGACCGATACAGATCTCGAATCCCGTTTTCTAAAATCGGCATAAGGAATACCCTTTCCTTATAAAAGCAGGAAAAGGCATCTCCAGAACACTTAGCATATATGTACTTGATCGAGAAGGACGTCTGTTTGAACTTCGAACTTAAATGTCCAATTTTGGTAGTTTTCCACTTCAACTTTCCGTATCTCTCCCTCTTACAAACCTCTCTCTCTCTCTCTCACACAAGTCTCAATCTCTCCCCACTTCAAAGATACACACAACGAGCTATAAAAGCTGATAAACTGAGTTGAAACCCAAGCACTGAAAAAGAAAAATTCTTCCATAGCTTTTTCATTTTTAGGATTACAACTCCAAGCATGGATATTGAGAAAGTCTTCCACATGGTAGGAGGAAATGGAGAGACAAGCTATGCTGCTAATTCATCACTCCAGGTCTCTCTCTCTCTCTCTCTCTCTCTCTGTTGATTGATTGTCTTTGTCTGTGAAATTCATCCATAGTTAGATATCAATGGATTTTTGAAATTGATTTATCCAGAAAAGGGCCATCGATTTGGTGAAGCACATAACAACAGACTCCATTGTGGATCTTTATCTTGCAACGACTCCACAAAAAATGGCTATAGCAGATCTTGGCTGCTCGTCCGGTAAGAATACATTATCGATGATCGGAGAAATCATCGATGCCATCGACAGAGCACGTCGTAAGCTTATGGTAACCAACAAGAATACAGAAATCCAAGTATTCCTGAACGATCTTCCGTCCAACGATTTCAACTCCATCTTCTCGGCATGGCCAGATTTCTGTAGAGAGAAGCTCAATAGTAAATGTAACGGACGAAACGATAGGTCGCAGAAGCCGCCATTTGTTTGCATAGCAGGAGTTCCGGGCTCTTTCTACGGAAGACTTTTCCCCAGTGACAGCTTGCATTTCATTCATTCCTCCTTCGGTTTGCATTGGCTCTCTAGAGTAAAGTCTTTTGACCTTTCTATTTAGCTATTCTTACGTGTACAAGAAGTTTTTTTGGGGTTAAAAAGGGAAATTGAATTATTTATTTATTTTTTTGCAAATTAAAAACTGATTTGAAATCCCCCGAGTACGTTCATTTCTAGGTATAATTCATATACCGTCCTTTTTGTTACCATAAATACCCCTTTTCTCTCTGTAAATAACAGTGAGTGAGATAGGTGTTCGATTCCAAAATCTATGGTATATGTAGGGGATTGCAACTTATTAAAACCAGCCTTAAATCGCTCATGGCATGGGTGAGCTTAGTGATGCAAGCCTCGATGATCATCTGCGGTATGCGCAGTGTAACAAATCTTCATGTTTCGTGATAATATGTGTGTTTTTCCTTTAATAAATGTCCTTCTAAGCATTCTTAATGGCAATATAGAAGAGCATTTACGAAAAAGGAAAAGAGAAAAACATATGTGGTCATAATAAGTTATGTATGAAGTCTTTCACTTATGTGGAACTGATCCAAACAACCTTAACTTGCTTGCTTGCTCACTCAACCAAATAACATGACTAGGGAGATATCTGTCTAATGACATTTATTTAAAGGAGAAGATTTTCTAAGCAATCGGCATAAGGGAATCCCTCAAAGGGTTGTGCCAAAATGATATCGATCATAGGAGGGCAATGAGGTCATTTCATATGAGGAGAGAGATTGACACAAAGGTGTTAAGGTATCCTATCCCATGCCAATAGTTCAGAAAACCTTTTCTTTTTATTTAAATGGGAAAAGTTTTTCTGAGTCACTAGGGTAC
The DNA here is from genome assembly GCF_013358625.1 of Macadamia integrifolia. Classification (NCBI taxonomy): domain Eukaryota; kingdom Viridiplantae; phylum Streptophyta; class Magnoliopsida; order Proteales; family Proteaceae; genus Macadamia; species Macadamia integrifolia. Next base: position 4,177,537 of record NC_056560.1, on the reverse strand, counting down.
ATAGGATACACTAGCACCTTTTTGTATATCTCTCTTCTTTCCATGAAATGACCTTACTGCCCTCCTATGTAAGATAATTTTTGTGCATCTCATTGTTGTGCTCCTTTATGCAGTCAACTTGGAAAACACTCTCCCTATTTAAATATAGTACCCAATAAATTCACTCACTCACTGGGAAGGAAGAACCCCTTCATCATTCTCTTTGATTCCATATGATTGGACAAAGGAAGATGTTTTTCCACCTAACAGGGGATGGAAATCAATGATAATATAGTAATCCAATCACAATGCCACATCACCAATGATGAAGGGATTCATCCTTATCCATGGAGTGAAAAGAAATTTAATCCAATTTAAATATGAGAATTGATATTTAATTATTGAAATACCCCTAGATACAACGTTTTTTCCATGCATCAAGTATACCGCATGGATTGTAAAAGCCAATGGGAATGGCTTTTTGCCTTTTCCTTTACCAATGGTCAACGGAGAATTTCTTCACCCATCACCCTTATTTCTCTATCAGACACTTCGGACACTCAAACCCAGTTTCAAGAGTTCAACTAGGGAAAGGAATTATGACCATCCATTGACAGGGAATCTCTTCACTGTGGGGCCAAGACAAGCCCATGGCTGGCAACAAAATCCATTGGCATTCACGGGCTTACCATATAAACATGCACAGGCTCTCAATCACAGGTGGGCTTCGGTGGCAGGGCTTTGCTGCCCATTTCTAGCTCTGCATAGACAAGCTCCGTCCTATAGTGTAAACACGGACGATGGAGTGACGAACTACTCACTAATTAAAACTTTTACGAAAATATTGAAGCCAAGACTAATTATCAGTACTAATTGAACGACGATGGTTTTTATTAGGTTCCTCCAGCAATATACGACGAGAACGGCAAGTCTATTAACAAAGGGAAGATATACATATCGGAATCCAGCCCTCCATTGGTATCAGAAGCCTACTTGATGCAGTTTCAGGAGGACTTCTCTTTGTTCCTCCGATCAAGATCTCTAGAGCTCAAATCCGGAGGACGCATGGTGCTAATCTTGTTGGGAAGGACTGACCCACATCATACTCACAGTGCTAATTCTTTACTATGGGAGCTTCTCTCCCGTTCCTTTGCCATCTTAGTATCTCAGGTACTCACTCTTATAATTAAGTTTGAATTAAATTTTAATTCTGGAGGCATGGGGCCATGGGGGTGTCAAACGGGACGGTTCTAGGTGATTGGGATGGTTCTTTATCAGTTCGCATCCCAAGGGGCAATCCCTTTAATATTTAGTCGGGAGGGTGATATGCTTATTTCATTGGATAGAGGCAGCCAATTCACCCTCCCAATGTCTGGGCATAAGAGTTAACCCTTGTAACTAAAAGTCATGACTATTTGGGTAAAGTTTCAGGGAAGAAAGAGAGGGTCCAGATGTGACCTGTTTTCAGGACCCTCTCTCGTGTATTTAGTAGTCCATGTTAAATGGGTCTAATATATTGGTTCCGTTTCTAACTGGTTCCTTGTTGGGCTTTCAGTTCTAGATCTATTGGGAAACCTGTCTCAAAACCGTTCCATCCCATTCAAACGGTCCCAAAACCAGCTCGCAGAACTATCTCATTTAATAATGGGATGAGTCGATTTTGGGTTTTCTAATGGTTTAATTCCCGGTTTAGGACCAAAATTGACACCCTTGGTGACTGATCCATTGCTGGTGATTGAATGAATTGTTGATTATCATGTGTGCTTAGGGTGATATCGATGAGGAAAAACTAGACTCCTATGAGATACACTTCTATGCTCCTTCCAAAGAAGAGATAGAAGAAGAAGTGAGGAAAGAGGGTTCCTTTGCAATTGATCAGTTCGAGCTGTTTGAAGTAGAAAACAACATCGACAATGCAGCTGGCTCAACAGCAACTTATGGAACCACTGTGGCAACGACTGTTAGGGCTATTCAGGAATCATTGATCCGCCTCCACTTTGGAGAACACATCGTCGATGATTTGTTTGGAATCTATGGAAGATTAATTGACGAGGAAAAGGCTAAGGGGGAGATCAAGCCCGTCGCTTTTATTTTATCTATGAGAAAGAAGATTTGAATATCCATAGAAGAATTTAGATGAACTGCTGAAACTTACAAGTAGGTATAGGCTTTGCCGCTGTGGTACGGGACAATTAATGGGTCCAGGTTACCACTTGGCGGGGCTGGACCTACCATGTCCTGAGCTAAGCCTTTGGGCCTAAAGTGCAAGGCATCTGTTTCATTTCTACTTTTTAATTATTGTACTCCAAACCACTGAATGTGCGTGGTTCTATATCTAAATTCATGGTGTGCCTGTTATTTTAATTTAATCAGAAAAAGTTAAGAGTTGCTAAGGTCATGCTCTTTGAAGAGATTTATTTTAATTTATTTTTCTTGGGTTGGGGGTGAGGGGTTAAGAAAGCTCCCTGGTCATGTGGTAGTTCTTGAAATAAAAATTCCATTCATGTTGATGTTGTACGTGTTCTCATTGGCCTCTATGTTGGTGCAGCGGTTACGTAATCAGACAATGATCTCTTGCATTTTAATTTTTGTACAAAATTTTATCAAATTAGCAAGGAAGAAAAGTTTCCACTAATTTCATCATTCATAAAACAGTAGAAATTTTCAAGGAATAATATTTTTGCATCATTTTTTTCCCAAACAAACAAACAATAAGAAAATGTTTTTTTTTGTTTTCCATGTATTTCTAGCTAAACAAAAAAGGCCTAAGGTGACAAGATCTTCATATACACAACGTTAGAGCTCGAATATACAAATACGTAGCATCACAACTCCCATTAAATAGGGGTTGGGGAGATAAAAATTATTTAAATTAAGGCTGCAGGCTGAATTTTTTTGCATTCCTCCATTAAAATAACTTTTCATACAATGAATTCATCATACCAAATTCATGATGTTACGGTTTTTAATGATAATAGAAAAAATAAAGAATCCCAACAATTTGTATCTATTTATTACTCGAGCTAAAATCAATGTATATCTGTTTATGTGTGTGTTCGAGTTTTTGAGAATAGAAAAAATAAAGAATCCCAACAATTTGTATCTATTTATTACTCGAGCTAAAATCAATGTATATCTGTTTATGTGTGTATATACAAATTATGATGCATTACGTTGACCAAGACTAGAATTTGTGGTATGACAACTTTAGTTTGTACTGAGATTAGGGTTTACCTTCAAATTTCTTTGTAAATTTCTCTCATTTTGAAAAAAAGAGAATTCCGAAATATTTCATTTCAATGGTTGAAACAAACACCTGTTTACTTATTATTATTATTTTTTAAAGTTTGGAGATTTGGGATTTTTTGGTCTATTTCAGCCCTTTTCTAGCTATTAATTTGGTTGGGAAAAAATAAGTCCATTTACTTTCAAGATTCAACCCACTTTATAGTCCATTGCAATTTTCTCCAATGTCCAACATTATAGATGTTGTGTATTAATGCTGTTACAAGAAGAGATCGGCCTCTGCCCGAAAGCCAATTTAGAATTTTAGGGTCACAAAGGGCTATACAAGTATCAGCATCGGAAGGAGTCAATGGAGCTGCTGAGCCACATGCCGAATAGGAGATCAAGAAAATTAAAAGAACGGCAGGGGAGGAACATTATACTCTGTTTTTTTTAAGTTTGAGTCAATATTTAACTTATGGGAAAAGACTGAGTACATCACTTGCATAGTGCAAGCTAGTGCCCTCTATGTTTGTCTCTCTCTTCTCCATTGAAATAACCCTTATCTCACTTGTATGATGCCTTTCTTGAACCCCATTGGTGCCACGTGCTAGTTTGTTGTACGTGAGCTATGTGGCAAGCTATCCTTTTCCTCTAACTTTTTTACTCATATTTCTAAAAGATGTCCCGAAGATGTTGCTTAATTTGTTGTGCCTCCTTTTTATTTCCTTCATTCTTTCCTTTGCTTTTATTTTGCATTATCACATATCCGTGTAATTGACCCCATTGGGTTGAGATTTTTTTATTAATAATTTATCGCTCAAGCTGTCAATAGATTTGTAATCTTACTTTTTTACCCTTTTTTTAATTTCTAAAATTAGGGAAAGAGTTTGCTGCTACCAGATTGCGTAGCCTTGTTCTAGTGTGAGAACTAATGGGAGTACACAAGGGTATTTAAGGATAGGATTCTTCTCCATAGAACAGCCCATGGACAATTAGAGATTATATATATATATATATATATATATGAGAGATTATATGGACAGACCATTCATTTTTCCCCCGAAAATTATTTAATATAGTACTTATAATGCAAGGATTAAATGGTTTCTCATAAAGTAATCATTTGATGGTATTCAATAGGAGTGAAATGATAGGTTGATGGTGCCAAATTTTAAACACACCCACCCAGAGAGGACTAGAGGAGTTTATAATTTTTTAGAGCTTCTGCACCTATAGAGGTGTCATTAACTTGCTTTAGTGGGGAAACTCCCAAGTGAGTGCTTAGTGCTTACTTCATTCTTTGCTTTAGTGGGGAAAAGCGGAAAGAAACAAATCTCAAGTAAACGAAATAATAAGAACTCTTTGGGTCCCAAGTGAGTGCTTAGTGCTTACTTCATTCTTTGCTTTAGTGGGGAAAAGCGGAAAGAAACAAATCTCAAGTAAACGAAATAATAAGAACTCTTTGGGGTGGTTGTCGGCCAATACACAAACACACTAGCACATGGAGAATCGCTCCTGGCCGATGGGAATATCTGATAAGACGGATCATTGATACTCCATATATTCCCTATGCCGGTCCTCTTACCACCTTAATGCGGTTTATATAGACTCGTAAGATTCCGTTCCGTTCACCACATCGGAGTAAACCTTGGAACAAGAGAAGAAACAGAAGGAAAAAAAAAATGGTGGCTTGGGAAGTTGCAGCCGTCGTGGGCTGGGATCGAGGGTTTTGTATTGCCATCGCCATTATCGTGTGGTTGGTAGTGACGATGATGTTCATGAGGAGGACGTCATGGTGTCATCATCATCAGAATTCGACTCTAGCCATCCCACCTGGTAGCCTTGGGTTCCCTCTGATCGGAGAAACTCTGGATTTCTTGGCCGCCAGCCGTGGAAACAGAGGACTCTACGATTTCGTGCATTCTCGCCGTCTCCGGTAACTCCACCTCACCGTCTTTCACGATTCCGGTGACTGGTGTTGTAGTTTCTACTCTTTCTAAACCCTAATTCAATTTTGGATGCTTATTAGGTACGGAAGTTGCTTCAAGACCAATATATACGGAAGGACTCATATCTTCTTGTCGAGCATAAAGTCTGCAAAGACAGTTTTGATGAGCAACGATGAAGTTAGTTTCAGTAAGAGATACATAAGGTCGATTGCAGAGCTGGTGGGAAAGGAGAGTCTGCTCTGCGCTTCTCCTCAGGGACACCATAAATTACTCCGTGGCCGTCTCTCTGCTTTGTTCACCACCGATGTCGTCTCTCTCTTCGTCGAACGCTTTGACCATCTGGTTCTCACCACTCTTTCCCACTGGGAACGCAGGGAAACTGTCGTGGTGCTCCACGAGGCACTCTCGGTTCGTATCCATTTCCATATATATTACTACCCATTTCTTCAGTTTTAGGTGATAATAGTAAACCCGGCCCATACCCGGTCCACTATATTAATCCCTTGGCTTCGTTTTGATCCGGTTTTGGTTGTGTTGAATACCCGAAACCAAACCTTAAGGAAGTTTGGGTTTTGTCCGATGGATCCGGTATTTGTGTATACGAGGGCCCATAAACTTGAAAGTAATAAAGCCCATAAACAGCAAATCAAAGCCCATAACTTACTTTTACGGTCTTATGTAATGGAATGGCTATGCAGATTACTTTTAAGGCTATGTGTAGGATGTTGATGAGTATGGAAGATCCAGGTGAGCTAGAAACGCTGCAGAAGGATGTGACTCAAGTTTGTGAGGCAATGGTAGCAATCCCCTTGAAGCTACCTTATACCAGATTCTATAAAGGAGTTAAGGTAATCACATAAATTACTTAAAGTTTGAAAACCCTAATTAGCATTTCAATTAGTTTTTCTTATACAATATCTTCACAGCTTACACCATGACCACAAACCCACTTCATGGATGAGGTCACAGTGGTTGACATTAAATTCGTCACTTATTCATTGAAGTTTGAGCTTTTTTTTTGAGATACTATACACTAAAAATTAAAAAAATAATTAAATACTTGATTAGGCTGTGATTAGTTGCTTCTTTTGTGATTCATTTATGTTGATGATGGTGACCCAGGCACGAAAAAGAATAATGGAGACGTTGAGGAAGATGATTGAGCAGAGAAGGAAAGGTTTGGAACAACATGAAGATTTCATGAAAGCCCTATTAGTGGGGGAAGAATCTTCATCATCATCTGATAATGCATCAGTACCACTCACAGATATACAAATCCAAGACAATATATTGACAATGATAATTGCAGGTTAGGTTATAATAAGAATTATTAACTACTTATTTATAAGTAACTTTGTAAGCAATTGCTTTCAATAAATGATTAAAAATAAAACTGCACAGGTCAGGACACCACAGCAAGTGCAATGACATGGATGGTCAAGTACTTGGATGAGAACCAAGATGTTCAAGAGATGCTAAGGGTATGTAGAAGAGAAAGGATATATAATTTGATAACAACCCTTGTTCTCAATCTTATTTCCTATATTTACTTTTACTGAAATGTTACTTTGGTGCTACTTTGCTCAGGCTGAGCAACTCCAGTTAATTAGTAAAACTCCTTTTGGGTCTGTTCTTACAGTGGAAGATTTGAATGAAATGCCATATGCATCCAAGGTACAAGAATTTAATCACTTTTATTTTTTTCCCAGTTAAGCATTTTTTTTTATTCATTAATAAGTACTCAATTATGCATGTACAGGTTGTTAAAGAATCTTTAAGGATGGCATCAGTGGTTTCATGGTTCCCAAGAGTAGCACTCAGTGACTGTGAAGTTGAAGGTTAGGTTCCTTAGTATCCGTTTTGTGCAATTAAACTTATATAAACTAATAAATTGGAAGACTAATTCCTACAGGTTTTAAGATTAAGAAGGGTTGGATTGTTAACATTGATGCAAGATCCATACACTTAGATCCAACAGTGTATCATGACCCCAACAAATTCTATCCTTCTAGATTCGATGTAAGTTTTACTGCAGTGCTCCTACTAGCTACCTAGAATTGATATAATATGATCTTTTTCCTGATCTTTTGGGCCCTCAAACCTCAATGCATGCAGGATGAATCTAAACCATACAGTTTTTTAGCTTTTGGAATAGGGGGAAGGACATGCCTGGGAACGAACCTTGCCAAAGCAATGATGCTTGTCTTCCTACATCGTCTTGTCACAATGTACAGGTAAGTAGTGTCTGTAGTGTAGGTGTAGACTCCTTATAAATCTTAGCCAAAGATAAGGAGAGAGGTTTAGTACACTCCATCCATGCATGACCATGGACACAACGGTCTGATGAGGGCAAGGGGGTACACTACTATACTGTAGACCCACATCCTCATTCAAGTAGTGTGCATGACCGTGCATGATGTGATCGTGCACAAAACCTAAAAACAAGAAGAAAAAGATAAATACTCTATAAAGATAAAGTAAGGGGTGCCGCAAGTGTAGGATGCTGCGAGTGGTGTCATCTCGGTTAGTCAGTTTAAAACTCATACTATCTGTCTTTATGTTTTTCCTATTCTCTGTTTGAACATATTTTTAGCCGTCCTATTTGAATTTTGAGACTCTACTCAAGACCTGTGGTGAGTGTGGGTTTTTAGGAGCAATCATAATCTCACCAACTGTGCTAGGTAATTATTCTTTAACTGCCTCGGGGTTAGCATTGCTCCTGAGAGAGTGCTGAGAGATTAAGTCATTGATCAACACCCCTTGCATCATCTAGAAAGACACTTTTATTAGCCCATTATGTACTCTTTTCAGCCTAACAAGAAGTTTGTGGCCCTCCTAATGACCCCTTCCACCCCAAAAATTGAAAAAACTATAAACTGAACCGTTTAATAAATAGTCAGTTCGGTCATGGTTTTATTTGGACCAGTCTCAATTGGATGTGTCGGTGCAGACATGGAAATGACACCCCTGAAGGCTGCAATATGAGAGGCCCATACTATAGTACTATACTGCGGGTGCTATCTTCTTTTAGGGGTTGGGGCGCGTGGGCATTCACAAGGAGAAAAAGAATAAAGTGATCTTACAAAGGCTTAAAATATCTGTAAGTCACGGAGGAACAGTCCGTGGAAAAAGGCAAAAGAAGGTAGAGACGAGAGAGAATGACCAACATTAACGACACTCCTATTAGCAATGTAAAGATAACAAGACGCAAACTGAAGCTATAACCCTACAACCCAACAACCACCCTAGAATCCAACAAACAGTTTCTTTACTCCATACCACTTCAGATAAGCTCAGTCGTTTACCAAAAAGAAAAAAGCTCTCAGTCAGGAGTCAGGAGTCTCAGCCACTCAGGACTCCAAGATGTTGTAGGCTTGTAGCTCATAAGCCAAAAGAGAAACTCATAAGCAATAGCTGGCCAATGGGCCTTTATAGGGTTTAAGGATGGGAAAATTAAAAAAGGGCGTGCAGAGAGCACAAGGCTTGCTCCTCAGCCACTGCTTGAGTCTAGGGAGGGTACCCAGAGGCCGTTTCTTGACTGAAACCTATGATCATTTGATCATAATAGAGAAACATTATCATTACACTAGTATCCACCTTGGATGAGGAGATGAACTGATCGAGGTTGCTTCCATTGGGTGTCATCCCTTCAACAAGTTATGGTTTTTCTTCAACAATGCTACTACAATTGCACAGTTGATTTGCCAATGAAGTTGTTATCAGGTAAGGCTCTCCTATGTGTTGGGACTTGGGTAGATCTCATACTTAAAAGCTAATCTTAAATGATGTGAGTAGCCCAATGTGAAGATTTTATAACGACTTAGGAACCCTCACCTTAAATGGTTAACTTTTAAGTGTTAGAACTCACACTATGGTGCTTGGCCAGTCAGAACACTTGTAGAAATAATTAATTATCTAGTCATTAACAATTATGAGATGATTCTTATCAGGTGGAAAGTGATTGACCCGGACCCAAGTTTAGAGAAGTGGTCACTTTTTGCAAAACTGAGAAGTGGGTGCTCTGTGAGTGTGATGCCGCTGGCACCAAAATAACAAAACATAATATCAGCATCGGCAGTCAGAATTGGAACCTCATTTTCAAGTCCAATTAAGTTAATTGATCGATCAATGGCATTACCAGGAAACATTCAAAGAAGCTTCATCCTTTTAGTGAATGTATGTATATCAATATTGCATAAACATATCAGTATTGAGCTTTGAACTAGTCCAGGTTCTGAAGTTCCCTTAGACATGTTAACAACAACAATAATCAGCTTCAGTCTTGTATTTATGCTTGTTATATCTCATGTGTTAGATGGATATAGTCATCGCAGACCTCATGGAATTGTTGTAAACTATATTATAAGTCATTGGAAGTTGGAACATGCGTACCCCATCTCGATTTCTCTCTATTAATATATATTTAGATAACCTGTTTAATAGAAAGTAATTATACATTAACAAATTCAAACTTAGACAAGTGAAATGCAATGACTGACTGAAACTTTTATGGTTTACACTTGAAAAAAAAAAAAAATCAATCAATCAATCTAATTCACCCTATTATGTGCTGTTCTTTCCCATTTCTTTTTTTTTTTGGGACCAACCCCCGTTGCCAGTTGCCAGTTGCACAATGCTCTCTCTCTCTCTCTCTCTCTCTCTCTCTCTCTCTCTCTCTCTCTCTCTCTCTCTCTCTCTCATCATTGGACACAAATGGGCTAGCTCATAATTGCTTAACAGCAAAGAAAGTTCATAATTGGGTTCCCTTACTATTTCTTCCTTTCCTTGTTTATCCCTTATCCTCATTGTCTTCTTTTTTCATGGCAAGGCGCCTCTAGTTTTTTTTTTGACACTAGTGGTTCCAAATGAGAGAGAGTATAAATTTATGGGAATTTTAATCTGTTTTGCTTTCGCAACCAACATTGCCAACCCCAAATTTTAAGTTGGGGATCCGACAGATCAAAGATGGTTAGGTATGGTCCGTATGGATATACCTTAGGTAGGAGGGTCTTTAAGTAGGTGAGCCACAAAACTATATTTTTGCTCGGGTTGGGACATGTCCTTTAGTCCTTAGAACCCACACACGAGTTCATGAGTCCTTTTGGTTTTTGTATTCTTGTTTTTTTTAAATCACAACTAAAAGTTGCAAACTTTCATATAAATTCCATAATATGAAAAAGCCATTGTAGGATTGGCACCATCTCAGGACAAGGTTTAAGATGTCTCTTTCCCATTGAGACCAAGTCCCTTGATTTCACCAAGGAGTAAGGGAAAAAAAAAAATGAAAGGATGATATCATGTCATTATAGAGCTTCTCACAAAAAGGGGAAAAATCATATCAAGGTATAATTAACTTCATGAATCCCTTCTAGCACAAAATCCAAAAAAGTCTAGAGATCTAGAAATTCATGAAAATTAAGACATTTCACTCGGAAGGATCTGTTGAACCTACTTAAATGTAACCATTTATACTCCTTTAATTAATGATTTCAAGATATCCCATTAATCTACTCCTGATTCAGCAAATGTAGGTAGTATTCATGAACAACTGAGGGACAATCATAAACAGAACCACAATTGTGATGCATCAAATTCTTAGCTTAGTACTAAAACTTCGAATTACCTAGGTTCATGGTAAAAATTATTGAAAAAAAAAAAAAAAATCTTTCACCTCACTTCTCGTGAAGCTTACTAGATTGCCAAAGTTTTGATATCTGACATGCAGTCAGTGGGTTTCAAAGAAACCTACCTTCCTTCTTCCCACCAGAAAGTAAGAATTAAAAAAAAAAAAAAAATTAGAGGTATTTAGTCTTGGTATACTTGGGTAGGTCTCAAGGACGGATCAATTTTGTGACTTTCTGTATGAAAAAAATAGAGCTGCTTACAAGTAGTAGCAAAAGGTTTGTTTGTGTCTTTTCATTGTGGATGCTGTTGACTTTAACTCTTTAAAGAGAATCAATGCCCCCCAACCCCCCGGCCCAGAGGGAGAGAGGTTTTTTCTTTGTTTTATTTTGTTTGTTTCCTTCTCTCTCTCCCTTTTTTTTTTCACACTCATGGAAACCTGGACTCTTTGAGACCACTGATTTCTACATAATTTTTTTTGTTTTGGGCAGCTGGGCCAAGAATCCAGGGTTCAAACCTGGACTTGTGTCAACTTCTCAACCCCACAGAACATAATAATAAAACTTTACTGCATCTATGCAAAAGAAATGCTTATTTTTACAAATGGAATTTTATTTATTTAAAAAAAGTGGAGGTGGGTACTCACATATGTCCTTGACAGCTACTAAGCAGTAAATGGAAATGAGACAAAAATCAAAAAACAATCCCCATAGAGGCAAGAGACAAAGATATTATTGCCGGGGAAAAGTGACATGCAAGTTACTAGTCCATGGATAATGTTATTTCTATGGATATTACTTTCTCAGAATAGTATATTTTAAGAATACAGTATACGAATTGAAGAGCATTGTGTAACCACATAATGTGTACTTTATTAGCTCTAATATCCTTACTAATGAAAATCCTCAAGACAGGTTAAAAGAAAGGAGATCTCTAAATTAATTATAATAGAAACAAGAATTTAGATCTCATCCATCATTTCCAATAAGTGGAATCTATAGAAAAAGGGTTATAATTGAATATATATATATATGTAAGGAAAAATTAGTTTGAAAAGCTCTTTATAGGAAGTTTAGCTTTAGCATAAAGATGATATGATAAGGGTTGATACTGAAAATTAAACTGAGATTTTCAACTCAGCTAAGAGCTCTCTTCAATAATTGTAAAGCCAAAGGATTAATTGAGAAAAGAAGAAAAGGTATGGGAAGAAAAGTAACAATTTATGCATATTAAGACATTATAGATTGTGGAAAATGAGATGATACGCATTAATTCTCCTTAACAATGCCAGAATGCAAATGTAATCTATTCGATAACATATTAAAGGGATTTGGATAATAAAGTATATGTATAATAAATTAATGGAAAATCATTTGTTTTCATCTACATCTATGCAAGCTTTGGTTGATTCTAGGCTTTTGAGGTATTATAACAAGAGAAATTTAAGGTCTCCTCTTTATTTTCCTTCAGTTCTCTTATCCATGCATGGACACTTACCTTCCCTAATTCCTATTGCAATACTGTGAAGGGGAAACTCTCTCTTTTGCTCAAATTTCTTCAAGTACTGGATAAGAGTAAGTGAGCATGAAATATAAATTATACAAAAGAATTGTCTTTCTCTATTGGCAGCCACCACTAAACAGCGCATTAGATCATGCCAAAGCTTTTCTACCCATTTCTTAAATATCTATGGGTCCCTCAACCCCATTCAAAGATGGAGAAGCCAGAAAAAAAGGGTGGAAAAGAAGAAGAAAAGAAAAGGGGGAAGGTGTTGACATGTCTCTTGAAGGAATATTATCATTGAACATACCATGAAGAAGAATCAAAATTTCCTTAACCACCCCATAATCCATATCTAGAGTGGATTTAATCATGAGAATCTTAGTAAAAGTTAAGCATGAATATTTCATATTACTGCACTGAGAATCAAAATAATGCCTAAATAAAAGTCATTTTTTTTTTTTTTTCTTTTCTTTTTCTTCAATCCCTTTTCTTCCCCTTCTCCTTAGATGCTGTGGTCCAATGGAGTGGTGACCGATGAGTCATGACTTGGTGCATGTGAAGCTCTTTACAGGTAACATGGATGCAATGAAGATAACATTTTCGTGGACTTGCAGATCTTTTTCAAACCCTTTCCACTGGAACCAACTTAGGCCATCCTTTGGCTTCAAAGGATGAATCTTCTCATGATATGATGATATCTTTGGTTTTGTCGCTTTATTTCTTAGTTAAAGAAAGAAGTACTCTCTGGAGGTAAATATTGGCCATATGACTAGAAAAGGGTTAATTTAGATGAATTTCCCTACAAAAGTTAGCAACGAATTGACTACCTAAGCTGCTTTAGGTCCTAAAGTAATAATATTCCTACTTTTCTGGCAAATATATTGTCTCTCTCTATCGATACAGGAAATGAATGAAAATCATAAATAAACAATTACATAACACAAAAAGGTTTATGTGGTTTAGCAAGATTGTCTACATCTATGGAGAGATGAGATCTGTTTCAATATCAGTGAAGAATGAGTTACAATCGTTTATCCTCACACCTCTCTTAAATTTATTAAAGAGAAAGAAAACTACCAATTTATGGCAAAACCCCAATCCATATAGTTTACCTACAGCCTCTTAACCTCTAAACGGCCTTTGGGAATCAACCCACAAATGCAAAGAATGGAGTACAAGACACTGTAGCCCAAACATCTCTCTCTCTCTCTCTATATATATATATATATATAAATATATATGTATATATATATATATATATATTAGCCATGTCACGATATAAAGTTACTAATGAACTATCTAAAGCTGCTTTAGAGCTTTAGGCACCAGTCTTCTTAGCAAATCTCCAATCATGCTTACTTTCTCTTTCCCTGGTGTGGGTGTAGGGATGTACCTGTGTCATAAGTGGAGAAAAATCTCCATTCGTTTTTACCTGGGATTCCTCCTAGACAAGCAGCTTAAGAATCTGATATTTATGTAGTGATTCCATTATATTCTCTTGTGGAATCTATCCCTTTTTTCCTTTCTTGGTCACTGGTGTTGCCTGAAACACTCATTACTAATCAGAGTGACATCGAAATTAAGAAATAGCCCAAAACTTAAAACACCCATCACGTTAATGGATACAGCTAATATATGCTTCCTCTGTGTCGTTTTCAATGTCTTGGGATGCACTCATCAATGGAGACCTAAGAGCTATCCACCACCCACAATCCAACAGAACTTTCGAATACATTCTCTTTTCATCGTATCTCATCTTCTCCCATGACTTCACGACCTGTGATCTGATAGTCCGATTCCATCATCTATTATTACTATCATCCAATAATCTTATCTTCTAATTACATTTTGAACTCTCTAATTTAAAAGTGATGTTTATTCGCTCACTAAATACGAATAGAATAATCAATAGGTAATGAAGGATTAAATGATAAATCGTAAAAAAGCAACCCTAAAATGATGTAGAAAAGAATGAAAAAACATAAGAACAAAAAATATGCACACAGTGCTTATGTCCTCGGTGAGATGAAAAATAGGATTACAACGTTCAACGATGATATATTGTGAAATCCTATAAAAAGAGCAATCCAGTGCATCAAGCTCCCGCTAGGCCGCTACTACAGTGTCTAAGAGGAACCTATGACCAAGATGTTGCAATAGTATAACTTATCCGTTGTGCCACAAGCTCACCCACTATTGTGAAACACTATATAAGAAATGGAAAAAAGTTGGGTATGCCGCCGATATCAAATATGCTAGCATCCATTGTGTCTATCTCTCTTCCCTTTTTTTGAAATGATCCTCATATCCTTCCGGAATGATACTCCATCATGTGTTCCTATTGGTGCTATCCACTAGCATGTTTGATATCGACGATATACCTATCCGGCTATCCCTCTCCCATAAGAAATTTATAAAAAATACCCTAACGGCGGTACAAAATTTTAACCCATTTTTGGAACAGATAAAATTAAACACATTGTATCCCCCCGACATAACATTGGTGGGGTATCCGACTGAAGTTGAATAGTTGGTGTAGATTATTATTATTATTATTATTATTATTATTATTATTTTTCCCGAAAACGGGGAAATAATTGATGAAAAAGCAAAAATTAAATTAAACAGGAAAATAGAAAAGCCCTTTCCTTCCTTTTTAACGATATTAAAACTGTACAAGTGTACATCAATCCATGGCTTCATGAGAAAACGAAAAAAAGTAAAGAAAGGGATAGAGGATTGGTGGGAGGATTTTGAATGTTCTTCTCAGCAATCTCCACAGTAACACTTTTAGGATTTTTATGTTCATAACATTTTTTTGTTTATTTTGTAAATTGGTTTCTGGTTTTTGAATTCAGCTGCTGTAGTTCTGTAGAACCATAGCCAAAAATTCCTCCCTCTGAAACTTTTGTTGCCTCGCGATGAAAGCTTCTATGGTGCGCTGGAACTCTTCATTACTCATATCATCCTCCCCGTTTGAGTATAACGCCACCGTCGACGGTTCTTCTGCGTCCCTTCCTATAACCCAGCATTTCTCTGTTTCCGATTGCCTGAGCTTTCTGTGTGGCTTCTCGCCGGAATCGGTTTTCAACTTGGGGTTCAAGTTCTCCGATTGACTCCTCCGATAGGCATTGGTGATTGTGTTCACTTTCTCTTCTCCGTGCACTATCTCTTTGTCCTCGTATACCAACTCCTCTGGCGCCGGTGTTGGAGCAGAATTGTCATCTACTTGGGGATTCTGACGAGATTGATTATCAGTATTATTCTTGATGAACTCGTCGTAGAGATCTCCGGTGCCAGAGGTGTTGGGGCTGAGGCCTAGGGCCGAGAACTGGCCGGATTTGGCGAAGAGAGTGAGTATGATGGCGTTGCCTGCTAGGAAGACGAAGCGAGGGCTGACAAGGAATAGACATAGATCCCGGAAATACTCACCGGAGATCCTGACGGCAACAGGGAGACGAGTAGAGAACCAGAATAGTAAGAGCAGAGCTATGCATACCTCGACGCAACGGAACAAGTTTGCCATCTTCCGAAGACGAAGATACCTCTGCATCGCCTTCGATTTCTCTGCTTTTATGTTATCAAAATCGAAACAATCCATGGAAGTACGTCACAGAGGGAAGAAGATATTGAGTGAAACCGAAAGACCAGCTGTCGGTTTCTGCTTCGTAATCTAAAGAGGACGAACGTGTGGATGCAGAGAAGCACGAAGACCAATTAAGGCGAAACCAGAGAGAGAGAGAGAGAGGTTTATTTAAGAGGAAAGGGAAAGGGAAATCTAAAGAGCGCTGCAAGTCTTGAATTCTGAGAAAGAAGAGGGAAAAACGAGTGGGATGAGAGGGAAGAGTGAGACTTGACTGGTAGTGGGACTTGGGAAGTGGGAGTGGAGGGGGCAGAGTGAGAGTTGGGGTTTGGGGACTTTTCTTTTACGAAAGGAGAAGCGAAGCCAATTCCGTGGAGCAGGTCTAGTGATTTATAGGACAATTGGGAAATGTGAGGGAGTATATAAAACCATGAGCAAGGATCCTGTCCAACCGGCTGTAGGGGATCCAAATTCAAAAACCACTATCATTATCAAAAACATGAGCACGACCGGTCTTCCATTCCACCACTTTTGAGGGGGTTCTTGTCCTTTCAAGTTTCAACCCTGAGGCGAAGTGGTGGGCCAGTATGATTATATCCTGATATTTCCAAGGAAAATTATTCAAACTTTCACCAACTCTTCTTCTTGGTCGCGCGCCCAAACGCCCAGACAGTGAGAGATGCGAAATGACGCCCCCACCTCTTGATAAGTGGGTATCTTGTGAATTTGGCTCTTTTCCAAAGCGATGATAATTCATGTCAATGCATAATTATTTGGACGTTTAACATTTGTTTAAACGATGATTCAATAGTTGTGTTTCTATCAATCAAAACAAAGATATCATATTGAGAGTCATTGGATTATTATTTGAACACGTGATAGTTATGAATCTAAATCTTGTTCAAGAATGAATTCCGATTGATTGTGTGATTAAGACTTAGGAGTTGGAATAAGAAAGATGAGGACTCAAATCCTCTATGAATATTGACGAAAAACAATGAAAATCCAACAGCTAAGAAGACTAATATGCGTCCTAATCGTTGGACTTCACTCTTGGTCGCGACTTTTCCGCATGGGATTTTTGTGGAGAATTGAGAGTGTTTGTGTATTGACAATACGATTTTGAATCGGGTGCTCTGCCATGATCTCACGTGAAAGTGTGAAACTACCCTGAATTCCGTTTTTTTTAATACCGTACAGGAGTGTTCATTCATCTTAGAGGAGACAAGAGAGTACACGAGGCGAGGGAGGGGGGGGGGTGGACTGGGTAATCCAGAGATTTCAGAACCAATTGAAAGTTGAGACACTACTTCGGTTGTGTGGTGGTTCTTGGGAAGTGGGGAAAGGAAATGTCAGACACGCGATCTAGAAGTCTAGATTCGAAGACCACTTGGATCACTATTTCTTGCTATTTTCTACCTCTTCCGTACTGCGGGTATTAGAATTGCGCTATTAAAGCTATGTTTGAAATGCAAGAAAAAAATATATATTTTGAGGCAGTGAAGAAAATAATTTTAAATTGGTGAGTAAATTAAGTGGTCATAGGCCTCCTGGGGAATGAAGAAAGAAACCACGGGCATTTGTTGTTTGTAATTCGCAACTTTCATTGCATTGTCCTATCATTTCAACTGTAAAATAAATAAATAATAAAATTAATAAAATCATTCAATCAAAATAAATGCATGCGCATTGAAATGAAAAAAAGAAGAAGAAGAAGATGATGAAGAGGAGAAACGTTTCTTCTATTAAAGAATTTAATTATGGAGTTGTTGCAATTAATAATGGAGATATAAGATATAGGCTGCATTTGTTACGCATTATTAGAATGCATTCTAGGAGTTAATGCAATTTAAGAAATCATAAAAAGGCAACCTCAGTCCTCCACTCCTCCATCCATTATCTTAAATATTTAGTCTCACTATTTCTTATTTTATTTTCAATCATTTCTTTTATTTTGTTATCCCATTAAGTTGGAATAAGGCTGAATCTATTATTGTTTATTGTTGTTCTTAAAAGGTAAATATTGGTGCAACAGTAAGGTTGGTCCCTTGCAACTTAATGATTGCAGTTTCATGTCAAAAAACAACCTCTCTACTAATCATGGGTAAGACTGCGTACATTATGGTCCTCTCCAATCATAATGTGAATATCAGAATATGTGACCGACATGATAATAAGCATGGGATCCTTCTTTGTTTCAAAACCAGGATAGATTAGGTAACATATCCAAAAAGGTGTTTTTAGCCTTTTCTTCCCAAGTTAGAAAAATAAACTCTTGTACTTGAATTTTTTTTTTCTTCTATTTTTCCTCCTAATAATCACTTTCTTCTTCACTTTTAACACTTTAACCATTTGGTTTGTATACCTAAAAAAAAAAACATATAGAGAAGTAAGAAGATCCCTTGTACCCAATTTAGCGAAGAACCTAAACTTGTTTCCCCTTTATCAATGTTTGGCTACTCATTCTCCTTCTATAATCTTCCCAACATCCAACTTGTCTAGTGTGAGTAGTAAGTACAATAACTATCATTATGCGTAGCACTATGGTTTTCTGTGGATATACTGGCAATGTAATCCTCATTACCAATTCTGTACCTACCTTCTTTAAACATGCAATGACAGGAATCAGAACCCAGCGGCGAGGCACTTTTGTAATTTCCTCGTTAAGGAGTTGCACTAGGTAGTTCTTTTTCACTTATGCATGGTGTTGGAGGGTCCAACTCAACTCAAAACATTATAGCATTAAGTGGAGATAGTTCCTCATGTAAATGAAGGCACCAAAGACCTACAATTCCAACATCTCAAAATCAATCTTCACACGTAACTTCGGCATATCTGCCTCTACACGTAGACAGTCAACTTAAAGATGATAACAAAAGGGATATACTTAGGTTATAATACCATGTTTGATAGATCAACCTAAAACTTTAAGGTATTAAGGGATTGTATATTTATAAAATGTGCATGACGGTGATGCACAGATGTCACTTTCGACTTATTCTTGAAAACTATTTTATACTCGTATCTTAAAGGAGATGCCAAGTTCTAAATATAGCTCCATTGGTCCAAAGACGTTGGGTGTTAACAAATGTCTCCAACTCGAATCTCCCCGTGACTAATTAGAACTCTTACATGGATTAGGTGTGATGGCATGTAACCAAGGTTTACCCTCGAATCTGAACCGCAAAATTATGTTAGTTCAATGAGTTCTTCACCACTTTAAGAAAAAAAAAAAAAAAATAGCTTAATGAGTCCCACCGTGAAACTAATAGCTTCATGAGTCCCAACATCTCAAGACATGATGGTATATAGCATTTTAATATTTTAATGACTACTTTTAATGACTATATTAAGAAGGCTTTCGTCTTCCATCATTAAGATAGTTAGTTATATTAAGCTTACCTTTGGCAGAAAAATGAATGCTTGATTGTTGAAATTATTGGGATTGCACTTTTGTAAAGAAGGCAATGGAACGAGCCCGTTTACCTAAGGGTCAGAAAAACAAATAAAAAATGGTACAAAGTTAGTGAATAGTGATTGATAATTGATAACAATCAATCTTTCATAATCTCTCTAGTGCTTATCTGGGCTGCCTGACATCTATATGAATGATTTCCTCCTCTGCTTTTCCTCTCTTATTTTTTCATCATTGTCCCCTGGATTAATTTATGTGTATCGTGGTTAAATTATTTTAAGAAGAGAAGATGGGAACATAGAATTCACAATTTTTTTTGTAGGCAACAGGGAATTCATATTTCATTATCATATTTATTATGATAAAGCTTTAGGTCGTTTGCCACTCGATGAAGGAAGGAGGGTCATGATGTGACTTTCTCTCTTCTTATATGTCTATAAAAATGCAGCCTTAAAATGATGCAGAAGACAATGAAAAAACAAAAATAAGTAATGCGCACAAGTTTACGAGGTTCAGCAAGATTGCCTTCGTCCTCAATGAAATGAGATCATGCTTCACTATCAATGAAGAATTAATAGGGTTACAATGTTCGTCCTCACACTTCTCTCAAATGGTTTGCATTACAGAGAAAAAAAACCTTGCTATACATATATAGCGAAAAAATTCTAATCCGAAAAGTACAAAAATGCCGACGAAAAAATTAGAGCAGGGCTGCGCCCCCTACACCCCCGCTATGCAGGGGGCCTCTTGCCCTCTTGCAACCCCCAAGGCCCGTTTACTTGTAACACATGATCATCTTTCTGTCTGTCGAGACATCTGCACCAGTACTCCCTAGATTAAACTGCGATGGAATACAAGACATTGTACACCAACAATATCTCCTCCCTATTGTACGATATTGATGAACCACGGTGAATTGATGCCCTTTCAATGCGGCCTTGGGAAAATTCAGTCCTATTTATTATGATTATCAACAACTTCATACCTTCTCTTTGAAATAGCTTTCCTTTTGTGTTTCTCTATATTACCAGATCTAAGCCACTTTGTGATTTCTATTTTTGAAACCTTAAAATATAAAATAATTTGTAACATTACATTTTTTTTTCCATTTGATATGATAGACAATTTTTTTTTTCAATCAAAGTGATATACTCCAAAAATGTAAAAATAGGATTGTGATCCTTTAAACGGCTCTCCCTCCAACATTCTTCAATCAAACACAAGCAGTTTGGAATTATGTGTCCATAAATATTAGACTATATGTCTGTGCCTAGTTAAAGAGAAAGGTGACAAAATTGTCTCAACAGTTTAGAAGGAGAGCCATAAATTCGTGCCTATCGAAATCTTATAAACGAAAAAGAAAAAATAAATAAAGAAATAAAACTTTGGAATCACTTTTTAGTCAATCACTATCAGATGACTCGACTTCAACGGAATCCGGTAGCCCACTTGACAAACACTTTGCCCCAGTGATGGATATGGGGCATTGGGGCACCATCGGAAGTGTAGGAAAAGCGCCTTTGTTCCACAATTTATAAACCACCTTCTCTGCTTTTATTCTCTTCTCATGATTATGGTTTATATTCAATTACCGATTAAACTCCTAAGACCTAACAGTTCTATAATTTTGGTTATCCACCATTGTTTAAAGAATTGGATTGAAATCGTTGAACTCTAATTCTGATTATTGTTAGATTCTTATAATCTATTTTGGAATTGGCCTTCTATACTTTTTCTTTTATTTGGCCCTTGACTACTCTTTGATTTTATTTTTTTTTTCAATAAAATAGTAGAAATCAATGAAATTTACCTCTTATAAGTAGATCTACAACATTATTGACTAAAAATTTCCCAAAAAATCAAATATCCTTGACAATCTTTGTTTCTAATTTATTTTCCATTTTCTAGGATTTGATCGATTCAAATCTATTATCAAATCGAAATTGATAGAGGCCAATCCCATGTCTAATTCTGGCTTTTAAACCTTTGTTATCCAGAGAGAGAGAGAGAGAGAGAGAGAATTTTAGATGTGGAAATGATCCATGCAAGTCATTCCCAATATGAAGAGGGTTGGGCACGCTGCCGCTCTGGGTCAGCTCGCAAGCAGCAGATATAGGGAAGGGTGGACAGCCATGGTCAGGGGTATTTTCACTAGGAGGGGGCTGGGCAGCCCAGTGGCGTGCCCAACCCTTTTCTGATTCCCTAGAGCTGGCAATTTATTGGGCTCAGGTCAGGACTAGCTCGGATATAAGAGCCTTTTGCCAGGCCCTGATACTGGGCCTATTGTTGAGCTCTAACTTTCCCTACAGAATGGGCTACGGTGGGGCTCCAATGGGCTATTGGACTATTAGATAAATTTATACTTTGTCAAATGTGAAGGTCATTAGGGTAATTTACAACGTTACCCCCTGGAGAATACCATAATTATAAAATCACCTCTCTCTATTTCACCAAATTAGACTCAGCCCCCTACCTTCAGTCACTGTTAAATGAGGCTTTAAAATGACGATTTTACCCTTCTTCCCTTCTCACCTATCTTTCGACGTTGCCTTGCTGATCGTCGTCTTTTTGATATACCTCTTCCTTGACCTTGAGACCCTGCAAGTCGTCCACACATGCCTTCTCTCCCTCAGATATCTCCGTTCCCAATACTTTGATGTCACTATGGTGACCTTCCTCATCACTCAACAAATCGCCAAGATCGGCAACGACGACATCATCCCCGAAGGTTTGTGGCAAGCCACTGCCTTTCTCATTGCCAAAGGGTCTCGGTTGTGCCGCTGTCGGTGTCGATGATATCCCTACAAATGCATCAGGCAACTTGCCGTCGCTTGGGCCAAGATCCTGGATACAGCTATTAGCGTCGTCTTCTTCATCTTTAACAATGGTGAGGATAGAGGAACCCCGAGAGCTGATGGAGCTGGCGACCTTGAGGAATGCTCTTCGATGGCTTCAGGGGAAAGAGCGCAGTCCTCGAGGCCCACATCTTTGAGCCTCGGTGGTCGAATCGTCTTCAGCAGCCCTTCATCCCCGGTTGCTTCCATCCTCCTCGTAACCCTAACCTTTACCCTCAAAAGAATCTTTGATTTAGATCCCAAAATCGTGTTCAGCTTACTCCTCTTTTCTTGGGTTAGGGTTTCAATTGGAGAGTGATCTGGTCTGGTTTATCAAATCCATCGGTGGTCGAGCCTTGAAGTCGGACATAACCTACCGTCTCTTGCATCTCCTCATCTGACCTCTCCCTTTCTTGCTCTCAATAGTTTGCAAACCCTCTCTTCCTTCTACATCATCTCTGCATCAACCTCCGGACCCGCCATCGCCCACCCATTAGTGATGATCAGTATGCATATGCACAAATAAATGGCATAAAACAAAAAAGAAACTTGGGTTCGAAGGAGCAAATGTTCACCTAGGATTTGAAGCCATGGCAACTATGGAATCAATTCTAGGGCTTGTGACTTGGGCAGTAATTTTTCTGCAACTCACATTTCCCAAGTTCGATTGAGATGCATCTGTCATATACCGTTGCCAATGCTACTGCTGCCGCTACTTTGAACGACCGCCGGTGGTCTAATAATTACGATTTGGGTGAAAGAAATAGCAACTTATTGCAAGGGTTTTTTTGGTACTTCGTATTTCATAAGGGCATTTTGATACTTCAAATAAAATGTAATTGCTGATATCAACAAATAAGGTATATTCCTTAACAATGACTGATGGTAAAGGGTTTGAATCTAATTTGATGAAACATAGGGATGTTCTTATAATTGTGGCATTCTCCAGGGGGTGGTAAAGTTGTACTCATTGCATAAGAATCCCGTTTTTGAGAGGTATTAAGAGGGTCATAATAGGTGCAGTCTTAATATTTTCCTACTCAAAGTTGCGACTATTAAGTTACAATGGAACAACATTTCCATTCTGGTAAGGTCCATCCTCTAGACAAATTAATGATATAAGTCAGACTTATAATTAATGATAGGGTTTTAGTGGATGGAATCTGATGCTGCTGATATTGATATTAATAACGATATGGATTGATCATACCAGGCTACATCAAACCATTTCCCTCAAATATTGATACAGGGTTTTTTTTTATCCACTTTGCCCTCTCTATTCTGGTACCATAGATATGGTATTAGTCTGATATTGATATCAGGATTGTACATGGCCAATCTTATCCCAATACCAAAAGCCATGCAAAAACATGTATCACTATCAGCCTAAGGTTTGATACAAATTGGAGAATGCAAAGAGCCAATTTATTAAAAGAAAGCGGGGAGGAATACAGCATAAGTTTCATCAATCAACAATTCATCATTATTGGCATAGCCGCACAATTATGATACAAACCGTTTTAAGTGATTAATGGCGGAACAAACAAATAAACTCTATTTTAAATTTGCCCTTGGCGGCATCTCTCACCTACTTCAAAAATCTATCTTGACAAGTTGTAATTTGTGACTATCTCTTGTGGCCGGCACAGTTCCTTCCGTTATTTCATCTATTTAGATAATTTCGCTTACCCACCTCCTATTATCTTCTCCATTGACAAGCACACTGTGATTGCCCTCGAATTTGAATTCATTACATATATAATAAATATGAGAGGAAAAAAGATAGATGTTGAATACTCACATCATCACATGCACGATCAGAAGATCATTGAAACAACGAATTCAATCTCACACCGCAACGAGGAGGAGTACTCAAAAAGATAAACATCCGACCAAGGGCCCGTTTGGTGTCGTTTCTGTTCCAGAAACGTCGTTTAGTGTCAAAAACGAAAATTTCAGTTTCTGTGTCAAAACGTAGTTTTTAAACGAAAAAATGGTGTTTCAAAATTTCAGATTTTTATCGAGAATTTTTTTTTTTTTTTTTTTTTTTTTGTAAAATGGAACGAAACTGGGAAGACAGAACTCCATTTTGGAGTTCCGTCCACTTTCGTTTTTTCAGTTTTTTTTTTCACTTTTTGTTTCAAAAAAACAGAAACGGACCATAAGTGCATCAAATAGAAGATTCCGTTTTTTCATTCCAATAGAACGAAAAAATTCTAAAAACGTTTTTTTAAAACGATACCAAACGGAGCGTAAGTATTTGCCAACCTAAATTGAATGCTCCCATCCAACATACACTTCCATCATTTTCATGTATCCTAGCTGGTGGACCTTTTAATATGCAAATACTGGTGGAATGACACACGTAAGTGTTTGAAAACCATTATTCATTCACTCTTACAATAACTATGTTGGTCTTTGGTCAGCAAATTCATTTATTCTGAACCAACTACTCAGACTGTATATTTTGGTCTTTGGTCAGCGCTTGAATAGTTTGCCATCAAGTTATACGTACAAGCCCAGCATAAATTCTTGTCTTATCTTAAAAGTCATTTTAAAATGATAACTTCATGTGTGTGCACTGCCTATATTTAATGCAGGTCATGCAGGCGCTTGAAAACTTTGAATTTGGTCCCATTCCATGTAGATTACGTGATTGATGGTGCGAGATGAGATCCGGGCTCGAAAATTTTTATCTTCAAGTTATTTGTAATGCTTTAGTTTTCAAGCACCGTTATAGACATAAATGTCATGCATTGTTGTATTAATATAACTATTTATTTTATTTGATAAAGTTTCAAAATTGTGATTATTTTCATTTGTTTTACTTTTATTTTTTACTTTAACTTTTGGGTCTTGAACTCAAAAGTGTTGGAAGGAAGTTTTTTGAATGAAAATTTTAAAAATACAAAAACAAAGCCAAAGACTTGTCTTTTTAGGATAAATTATTTAGTCCCACATTGGAAATAGATGAATGAAAGTGTGGGTATATATATAAGTTTGTTACTTAAGGATGCAAACCTTTTGGAGAGGCACTCTCCTATGACATATGTGTGTGGGTTCTTGAGGCGCATTTGAATCGCATCGGGTGGGCTTAATATTCTAATATGCATGCGAAAGGTTTGAATCTACTTTCACCTTTGTGAAAATTCAAAACTTAAACCCATTTGATGGAAAATCAAAGTGTTCCTTTTAAAAGGCTCTTTTCACATTTTCCCCGTCATCCATTTTGGGCTACCAATGTTAATCTGATATCAGGGATGAAAACAAGATAAGATGAACAGTTAAAAAAAAAAGAAGCATATTTCAAAGAACAATAATAATATTGGCAAAAGGGGGGGTTTTTTTGTTTGGGGGGAGGGTGTGAATGCAAAAGGGTTTCTTGTGTTTCCATTGCGTCCTCTTACAATGCCATCTGCAGTTTTCTTATGGTAAGATGTTTAGCCCGTCATTATCCCTGGTTTACGCTCTCCAAGCGGTATGGGATAGCAGTGAATGGGAGAGAGAGATTTCAGCAAGATTTTTCTGTATTGCAGTGGTCGATGATTTGGTACTTAGGAGGAACAACAAGGGAGCAGGGAAGGGGATGGGGCGGAGTTCGCTAGGAGGAAGGGTGTAGTGTAGAGAGAGAGGGGGAGTGTGGGGCAATTTGTAGTGTTGCACAGGTATTGCAGCTGCAAAGGGGATGAAATGATGTTGCCTTCTACATAGACGAAGAAGACAAAAAGATGAACATGTAGTTTAGATGTATATTGTATCGTATATTCACATATCATTTAGTATATTTACATTGGACATATTACGTATTGTTATTTTTCATCTAATGGTATATATTGCAATTTTATCATCTGACGATCAATAGATGCAAGCATACCTTATTCCTAGGTAATACGCTAGCATACCCATTCTTTTCCCTTAAAAATAATAACAAAATTTATACATTTAAACTACACAATTTTCAAGAAATATCTAAGAAAAAGAGAAAAGGGCAAGTAACGAAGATGCTAGCTAAGATAAGGCCTATGAAAGAGAAGGATTTGAGTTTAGAACCAAAACCTGGTGAAACAATAAGGATTGAGATCATTTTGAAGTTAAGATAATAAAGAATGGCATGGTGTTGATTTCAAATATGAAGAACTAGCTAGAAAGAAGCCTTCTACGATGAAAGGAAGGAGGGGGAACGAATTTGCCTTTGGAAAATATAGGTTAAAGGACCCGAAAATTACAATTTTCAAATTCTAATCAGAGAATCGAACAATTCGTGATGGAATCGGCCATGATCGATCCAGCCGATTCCCACCCCTTCTATCAAATTTTCAATTACTTTTGACTAATTCCAATCAATTCTCAATTGACTCTGTTTGATTCGAATGGATTTCGTTTTTTTTTTTTTTTCCTTCTTTCAAAAAGCCCTTGGTCTTCCAGTCAACTCTGTAATATGTATGTATTGTTCATCATCCTCTCCAGCTTACTGGGTGCCTAGCATGCATTTGATGGTTAAGAAGTGGGAAATTCGGGTGTATGCCTTAGGAACCAAATCCTTTTCAATGTGTCAACCCCTCTAGTGTGCATCAGGCAGCTGGTGACATCAAGACATACCCCCAAATGACTCTCAATCGTTCTATGCACATTGAAGTGACTCGTGCACTTGAGAGAATCTCGTTTTGCCATCATATTGGTAGCCTAGTAAAAAAATATCTTTGCCCCATCACTGATTATGATTCTGAATTTGAGTCGACACACCCATTACCGTTTCAGTCGAGGAGTTAAGATCATTACCATGCATGGAACATCGACACCTTTTTCTTAAAAATAAATAAATAAATAAAAGTGAGAGGATCTGCCCAAAATGCCTTCCAGCCGTCGGATGTGGCGGGCGCCCAGGGCGGCTGGGAAGTGGAGGGTATCTGAATCCGACAAACGGTCCCGACCTGCTGCCACAGCCGTATCAAGATTCTAGAAGAAGAAGAACAGATTTTGTACTTTCCCGTCACCTTTGTAATTGTAATTACTTAGATGACAGCCAACTTTCCCGGTACGGTGATACTACAAAAGAGGGATAATTCTCTCGTTTCGTATTCCTCACTGCCTCTTTTGATGTCCACCCCCAAATCTTCCTTGTTGGGGAGTCGGGAGTTCCAAGAGTCAGAATGAATGCTGCATTGCCCACTTCTTACAGACCCATCTTCATCTTGTCTCCAAGAACTCTTCCTTCTCGCTCTAGAACCCTTAAGACCTTTCCTTCTCCCTCAATCCCCTCGTCATCACCTTCTTTCATTGCTGGGAGTAGCTCGAGAAGCCCCATTACTGAGAGGAACTTGGTTTTTTGGCAGAAAAGCAAAATCCCATTTGTTGGAAATGCTGCTCAGTGTGTTGATGGTGATGAAGGTACTCAGCTCATAAAACTAGAAGCTGTCTCGGGTAATGTATCATCGGAGTATTGTCCAGATTTTCTTTCTGGGGGACTGGAAGTCACTTTTAATCAATTGGTTAGTAGCGTCTGTTCTGATTTTTTTCTTTTAGAATTCTGAATTTTAGTATTGGATTGTCATATTCTGAGCCATCCATGAACATAACAGGAGAAGATGATTTAAATCATTTATGGTTTTTGATCGATTTGTCTTGTTTGGTTTACCTTCGTCCTTAATCTCAGCTTATGGCTCTGCCTTACTTTCATGTGGGTTCTGGGCCCTTAAATGTTTGTGAATATGACTTCCTGGAATGTTTGCTCACATTTGTGTCTGGACTCTCTATGTTTTCATGTCTAAGTTTGAAACCCAAAGGTTCTTGCGAGAGAGAAGTTTGTTTATGGTGTATGACTCTTGTACTTAGTGAGGCTTGGAAACTCAATCAAGGCTTTCAGCCCATGATGCTTTGCTGTCATTTGCTTAGAGAGAGGCTTGGAAACTCAATCAGGGCTTTCAGTTCAATACCCAAGATGCTCTCATCTGCTTAGAGAGGCTTGGATGTTGGCTCCAAATAGAACCACTAATTTAATTGGGAGCAGAGATTGTCCAAACTCTTAACAAATTCTCTTGGACGGAACTGGGGGCTTAAGGGCAACTATGTAGGGTCAGAAATATAGCTCACATGGCTTCACAGCTTTAGCACTACCATTTTTTGTGCATTCTCAATTTTGTGGGTTCTCAACAAAAATCTATCTATAAATATATTGAATGTTATTCTTTTTTTATTGCAGAGCAAGTGGTTGGTCACTGCTGCTTTTGGTGCTTTCATCCTTTATAGGCATGATGCTGAAGCATTGTGGGCTGCAATGGGAAGTATCGTAAATGGCTGGCTCAGTGTTGCTCTGAAGAAATTTCTCAACCAAAAGAGACCCATTTCCTCTTTGAAGGCTGACCCTGGGATGCCATCTTCACATGCACAATCTATCTTTTTTGCCGTCATTTTTGTAATACAATCATGTCAGTCCTTCCTAATTATTGCTTCATTTATGGTTTACTTTGATCTGAATGTTAGTGCCTGCATTGCTTTGATTATTCTGAATTGGTGAAGTGCCTATATTGGATGTACTTGCATGTTACATTCCTTGTATAGCATAAATTAATATCTTAGGTATATTATCTTAATATTTACTGCTTGGGTTACCTCTTTACTTTGACCTGAATGTTAGGCCTGCATTCTTTTGATTATTCCAAATCGAGGAAGTGCCTATATTGGATGTCCTTTCATGTTACATTCCTTACACGACATATATTAATATCTTAGGTATATTATGGGTTTTTTTTCTTATAATGAACATAAGTCATAGTAATGCAGGACATGTAAGGCTTAGGCGAATTTTTTCGGTTATATGAGAAATGAAAGTAAAGGACTGGGGGAACAGCAAATAAAGGTAATAGGATTTATGGGAGAGGGAAGATTTAGTGAAACCAGAGAGGACATTAGAGGGTTTGGTTGTGGTTGATGAGATTGGGAAAATAAGCTGATATGCTAGACATTGTAACGGAAACATGTTGGCGTAGGTTTTGTTGATTAAATGTAAAAGTAACTTGAAAACAGAATGAGACCATGTCAAGAATGACATCAAGAATTAGGATTCTGGTTGAAAGAAACACGCTAGAACATTGCAAAAAAGTTAGATCTAAAGCCGAGATTCACAAAATCAAAGTCAGGTATTCAAAACTATGGTCCAAGAAACTTGGAAAGGTATAAAGTGAACCTTTTTTTCTCTCTCTCTCTCTTTTTGGTGCAAGAACTGGGGTCAAAGCAACCTTTGGGTGAGAATTTGGATCAAATCACAACACTCAGAAGCCCTTGAATCATATCACACAATTAAACACCAAGGAGAAAGATTTTCTTTCAAATAAAACCATGCTCCCTTTAGAAAAGAGTTGGATAACTCAGCCACCTCCTACTTCTGTTGGAGCTCATCAAAAGTGGAAACCAAAGACTAAAGAAAAACTTCTTCCTATTATGTAAAAACCAAAAGTTTCCAAAGCAAACTTGAGCAGCCTGCCAGTGCAGACAACACAGGGCATTGGATGATTGAATGACTCCGCTACAGAGAGTATATAAAATCATCTCAGTGATTCATGCTGGTTAAGAATATTTCCTTTTGTACCTGCTGGTCCATTCCACAAGTCCACAAGTTCTCCGCAGTACCATATATAGTTTAACTCTGACAGGCTATGCAAACAACCTAGATTCTTGGAGGTTTTAATCCCTTCTTTTTTTCTTTTTTTTTTTAGTTAGGCCAGAGTTGAACTCATGACCTCTAAATCATGAGGTGTTGGTCCTTGCCAACTGAGCTACCCCTTGGGGCTAGGTTTGAATATTGACTCGCCCACAGAGTATAAAAAATCATCCCAAGTGATTGATTTCAGTTAGGATTCTTCTTTGGGCCTGCATACCCACAAGGTTCTTCATGGTTCTGTCTGCAGTCTAAGTATATTTCCTCAAGTAGAGGTAAACATTTTGTGGAATAGCTCTTGAGGTCTCATATTAGTGAAACTGCTCCAATGATAAACAGGCATCCTGTTCATCAAAATGTTTAAATATGGTTTTGTAATTTTTTTATATGAATTCGTTTGAATGTTATTCAATAGTTAATTGATTTTCAGTTATTCCTTGATAAATCTTTTCTAAATTTTTTGTTGGGGTGGGGGGTGGGGAAGTTGTTGAGTGTGGAGCCCTGTCACTCCTGAAACTATGAGTTTTTCTTGGTCATCTGTTGAACAGTATGATACTAAGCAGAAACTTGTAACACATAGGACCATTAGAAATTTGAAGAATTCATTAAATGGTACACTTCCTTAAAGCCTGAGTAGATAATATCAAGGGAAACCAGATGCTGACCATCTGAATGAAGTCCTTCACCATTTACTTGTAATCATCTATGCTTGACACATTTTGCAATTTCACTATCCATAGGGCTGTATCTTCTGTAAGATTATAAGCGAGGGTCTTTTGTCTCTCTGCCTTCGACCCAAATCCTTAAAGGATACGGTCACTACATATGAGTATCTTATTCAAATTAACTATTTGAGGCTTCTATAGGTTCCTCATAACCTTTTTCCTTACATTTGGTACCTCAAAAAGTTTTGAACTTAGTGACAGCCACTGGACTCAATTGGAAGTGTTATAATAGCTGCAGTAGGAAACTTGAATATATGGTATTTATTGCCTGAGTTGATTTAGTTGTCCTGTTTTGGATTAGTGAATAGTGAGTTGCATGGTGCTCAGACAGGTGAAGCTGGTTCGACTCAAATACATTTTCATCAACTATTTTTTTTTTTTTTTTAAATGCTTCTTAGTAGTTTGCCAAAACTTGGTGACGTTGTTCACTTGGCCGAAGAATTTTCATGATACATTTATGACGGCCATTTCTATTTGTTTGTTCTTTGAAGCTAGATTGATTGGGTACCATTTTGATTACTTTGTTCAGTATTGAAACTAGAACTTGGTTTGCTGTTCTTATTAATTGGAAATCATTACGGGCAACCGCAGTTCTCAGATGTGATGCTTTTATCCTTTTTTGTGCCAGTGGTTGAATGGCTGGGGATCAATGAATTTACAGTAATTATTGGAACACTCGTAATGGCTTGTGGCTCATATCTTGTAAGTTCCTAACATTCTTTCTTTCTTTTTTTTTTTATGTGGGGGGGGGGTGGTGTGGACCTAACAATGTCTTCTCTGTTGGCAGTCATGGATACGTGTGTCTCAACAATGTCATACCATCAATCAAGTCCTTGTTGGCGCCTTCTTGGGTTCCTTCTTCTCCCTCTTGTGGTTTTGGTCCTGGGATGCAATTGTGGCCAAAGCATATATTTCTTCTTTGTGGGTTCGGGTCGTTGTTGCACTGGGGAGCACTGGATGTTGTTTGTCATTTTTCTGCTAATAGTTCGAAAGTGGCTTAAAGAAGAGCAGAGAACTTGTATATAAGATTCAGAATTATAAGTTGATATGCATTTGGAAACTGGGGATAAGATGATGGTTGTACATTACTAGTCTAATATTAATAAAAATAAATAAATATTTACTCTGGCTTGTAAGGAAGTACACCAAAAAAGTTCTGCAGGACAAGTTGCTGTGTGGATGTTGATTATCCATGGCTAAGATAAGGCTGCATTTGTTTGGCCTGTGAGAACAAGATGACTACAGCATCAAGAGCCAAATAAACATACAACAATCTTTCACATTGCACACTTAAGTAAGAGTTGGAAGTAATTATTCAAAATACATTAAACCCAAGGGGGTAGAGCAGTTGGTGCGCAACAAACTTGGTATGAGCCGTAAACTCGGACGTCTTAAGTTCGACTCCCACTAGGCACACCTTGGGCCATTCACACGGGGTGTTTAGTGCTTTTCACTGCTTTCAATGAAAGTTGAATGGTTCTCATTCAACCCCGGTATAACCCGGTTCATACGGTTGTAGGGTCAATATGTGCTTGCCGAACCAGTTAGGCCGAAGGCTTGGATACTCGTCGTTAACGAAAAAAAAAAAGGAGTTGGAAGTAATGGGCTTGCCAGACTAGTCAGGCCGAAGGCTTGCATACCCGTCGTTAACGAAAAAAAAAAGGAGTTGGAAGTAAGAGTGATATATAGCTCTCGATCTTGATCTCAAAGATTGGGGTAAAAATCTTAAATTTCAACCAAAAATAAATAAACAAATAAAAATCACTAATCAAAATATAAGAAAATATAAAGGGAAAAAAGAAGAATGTGCAACACCTATGCCCAGGAACAAAAATGGGATCGCCCCACCCGTGGACACGCTCTCATTGGCCCCCACGTTGGTGCAAGGGCCAAGCAAACTAGCAGCAATCCCCTTCTCAAAATATAAAATAAGTAAAATCTAATTTAAAAAAATTGATACTTCATGAGCTGATTGAATTATCTTTGCCCATGGAAATTCTATCGTGCGGTACGGTGATGGGGCAATTCAAATTGTTCGATAGAAAGTGCGACATTTAGATTAACTACATATGTGAAATGTCAATCTCAAACTCAATATAATACCCTCCATTTTATGTCTATGCGTCCTTTGATTTTCAACAGTGTATTGGCATGCATCCCCTGTTGTAATCCTCACATAAAAAACTAGATTTTCAAAGCTTTTATTTTTCCATTTAGGTGGAAGGAGAGATAATATTAAATTAGAATCTATAGAAGTAGAAAGAGGTTGATAAATTATTATAAGAAAGTGATTAGGGGTGAATTTAGGTATATCTCGATTAGATTGCATTACTACTTTGGAAAAAAGAAAAGAAATAGAAATTCATAAAAACACTTGTCCAACTAATAGCAAATTAGCAAAAGGACACAAATATTTATTAATTTTTCTTTTAAATTAAATTAAAAAAAAAAAAAGTGAACCTGGGCTTCACCAGGCTCATTTCCACCCAGGCCTGGCCTTCCTAGAACAGTCTGGCTGGGATGACCTGGTTCGGACCAGCCCGTCCAATGTGCAACCCTATCAACGACGAGTTGAAGACGCTTCAGCATCAGTAGTTGTCGTTATAAAATGCTCCAAACGAGGGCCGCGTAGGGTTTCTTTCAGCGCCTCTCCTCTGTTTTTTCCTTCTCTTCTTCGTAATCAGCCCTCGACGGTTCTACTTCTCTCGTCGGAGGCTTTACAGTTCGCATTACTTCAACCAGATGGTGAGCAATACTCCCTTTCCCCCCTGGTTCAGCTAGGTTTGGAGCTCTGCTTGGTTAAATCTACCAATGGATTGTCTCATTCGAACATTGTTGTCTATTGTTTGCAGGCGCCAAAGAAGGATAAGGCTCCTCCTCCGTCTTCCAAGCCCGCTAAATCTGGCGGTGGCAAACAAAAGAAGAAGGTTAGAACAAAATTTTCTGTCTTTTTTGTCCGTCCTATGATTCCTTTCACTTTGTTTCTCAGTGTTAAGTTGGTTTTTGCTGTCTTGCTTGATTGGATTTTCAAATTTTGTTTGTTTCCATTGCCACCTCTGAATCCTGCTGTTGGTTGTGGAGTATATTCGTTAGTTTGAACTCTGTTTTTGTTCTAATGCTTTTTCTTTTGCCAACATTTTATTCTCCTGGCTTATTAGTTCGCTTGGTTTATTAACTGAATTGAACATTAAACCAGTGATAATGTTTCCTTCTTTTTAATGTTTTTGTGTTCTATTTCTAAGTACAGAAGTGGAGCAAGGGAAAGCAAAAGGAGAAGGTGAACAATATGGTGTTGTTTGACCAGGGTTCCTATGATAAGCTCCTCTCAGAAGCACCTAAATACAAACTCATCACTCCTTCCATTCTGTCCGACAGATTAAGGGTAATTCTGTTTGTTTTTTTTTTTTTGTTTTTTGTTTTTTTGTTTTTGTTTTGTCTTAATATGTCCGTAATGTCTTGTTTCCTAGATTCGGTCCGGCTCAAATTATCCGTAGTTTTGAAATTAAGTGAAATGTTGTTGGGTCTGCATTGATAGGTGAAGCACATTTCAAATGCATGCTATCAACAGTTAATCGATGCTTGAATTATTAACATTTTTGTTACAACTGTTTTCTTCAATCTGTCATAATTTCTGACTTTTGAATTTCATGAGAACTGTCAGTGTAAGCATTTTAGAGTTCTTAGGGTGTCCATCACATAACATTAAAAGCTAACAGGTATTTTAGCTTTGGCATGAAGAGGAGGGGAAGCATGTCATCTCTTGTTTGCTGAGTATTTTTAAAATCTTTTGCAAGGATTAATCTGTTTCCATTAAACTTGTTATTGATTCCAAGCTTTCTAAAATCACCATGGTATTGAAAGTAAAGCTCAAGTTTTGGTGAATTAAATTTTTTTTTTTAAATATGTTAGGTTGAATATTGTTCTACTCTTATGGTTTTTTCCCAACTATATAGTTGTCTGTGTTGAGCATTATCCCATGGATTTGGGATTAGGCTTTAATGTTTCGACTTCCAGTTTGTACATAATTCATTTTTCCTATATGTCACTGCTTTCCGCTCGAACGGTTAATATATTTGACATTAACCATGTGGTGGGCTTAAACCTTTTAGCAGCTTGACTGTTGATATGCTTTCAGAGGTAGGTGGCCAAAATTATACAATGGAAGAGCTTACATGTTCCTTGAACATTGCAAGTAAACCACACTGCTTGGCAGTTCTAAATGAAAATGGGGGTTCTTTGTGAACTTATGAACTATCCATATTTCCATGATTTGTTTCACATGATTTTTCCCAAGTAACTGTGTAGATGGAATCTTGTTAATGGTCACCTAGTTCATTCATGTTGTACAAATCAGATGGAACTAAAACTTTGTGGACAGGTAAACCCCATTTTTCTCTACTCATATGTCAAAAGTTTCAGCCAAACTGAGTCACTCATGTGGGAAAACAATCAGTTGAAAAATTGAGGACTACCAAGAGGCTGCACGGGACTAGGGGAGAAGGGGTTTGCATTGATTTGTGGGAGAGCATATGATTGAATTTGCAACTGAAGTTATACACATAATCAATCCATCTGAAAGTTGACCAATGATCTATCCAAATCATTCCCTAGTTATCCAACATTCGGTTTTGTGATGCTACTCTTCAATGAGGGCTAATTAGGGTGCCTGTCGAAAACATATATTTATAGCTACTACTGGTTGAAAACCTCTTTTCATGCTTGGATCCCATTTTCTTTGATAGTATTTTATTGGCACTAAATTTTGCTGCATGGCAAATTGATTGTGTTGCTTGCTTATTGCTGTGTTTGCCAGATTAATGGATCGCTTGCCCGGAGAGCAATCAGGGATCTGATGGCAAGAGGTTTAATCAGAATGGTATCTGCTCATTCAAGTCAGCAGATCTACACCAGAGCAACCAATACTTAGGCGGTTCTCTTTGTCATGGCTTAAAACATCAAATTTTGCTCTATGTTTAAAGTTTTAGTTTCCTTTTAATTTCCTTCATGGGCTAAAAGATTTGTTTTGCTGGAAATACTACCTTCTGCGGATCATGTTGTGTTGATGGGAATCTTGACAGAGCTTCTTGTGATTTCTAGTGAGTTTCCGTTACTTGGCATGCTTTTAGGTAATTGTGTTTCCATGGTCTTGGCCTCTTTCATGGTGCTTTCAGGATCTATGTTATTAGTTTGTAATTCCCATGCTTTTATCTCCAAATTGAGCTTATTGAGTTTTAGCGCTCTGGTTTCACGATCCCCTGGTGGTGGGATCATCTATGAAGTGGATATGCCATGTTGGAGTTCGTATAAAACTACAATTTCCTTTATTGCAGCAGTTTACCCAGTGGGAAAAAAAAAATTTATTGCAGCAAAATGCTGCAAAGGAAATCTATGGCTTGTGAGGAGTTAGGTGGAAGGACATTTGGTTGGACTTGTTTGGAATAGTTGATTTTGGACGCAGACAGAGATAGCAGGAGCACGTATGGAGTTGCTCTGTCCAGGAAATCCAGCGTTGCAATTAGGGAATAAAAGTATCCAACTATCTATTTACATCTCTACCGGAAATCAGATAGGAATCGACCACTAAGAATTGAAACCAATCCATTCAATTGATTGGTTCATTTTATTTTTTGGGTAGAAGTTTTTGGTCCGATGCTAGATGTAAACGGGACAGGTGGATTCTAAGATGGTTCAAGTAGGTTCTCTCAAATGTTCTAGAATTGATAGGCTTAGTACTGAATAGTTTAAGTATTTTAATTCATATTTTCATTTGTATGGTTATGTATTGATATTTGGTTATTTGTATGTTTTTTGATGGATATTTGATTATTTTTATATTAAAATTAAATATTTAATTATTTATATATTTTGAGTAGATATTTGATTATTTGTATGTTGGGCAAGAGAATGCTATCCTGTTGTTGTAGGTACATGTCATCGTGTGGATCAATGGGAAGATGTGTGAGCAACTTCAGAGTTAGGGTAGTATGGTTTTTCTGTATTCTCTGTTTTTAAATGTCTCAATCTATAGTGTTGTTTCTTTCATATTTCCTTTAATTATTTGTATAGGAGGTTAGAATTTTTTGAATTTTGAATATTATGATAGTGCTTGGAATTGATTAAAAGTGGAAACCGGAACAATGATAAACCTTGGAACTCATTAGGAATTGGAATTGAGTCACCCATTATTTATCTTTAGTTTGAAATTGATTAGATAAACAAATCGATTTTTTTTCTTGACCACTTAGAGTAGGAACTAATAAAGAACCAAAATTGGATCAATTTACGATGTAAATGGATAGTTGAAATTTGAATTTGAATTTGCATTCGTTTGGGGGCTATTTATACCCAATTAAAGGGCATCTGGATTAAAATTTGAATTATCTAGTATGATTAAATAATCAATTAATGATTTTGAGGGTTGTTATTTCATAAAGTTTAAACAGGTTATAGAGAATGAGGAAAATAGTTAAAACAACTTAGAAAGATAAATTGAGAGCAAATTATATTCATTGGGATGGGAGAACATGGTTTGGATTATACAAGTCTAAGAATAGATGGATAGTTGAAAATTCGAATTTGATTTGCATTCCTTTTGTTTAAGGGTATCTATATTCAATTAAGAAATATTCAAATCTGATCACATCTGATCCGAATTCAATTCATATCTTATATGTTTATATCATTTTATTGAATCATGAGTTTCCAATAAAGTTTTCCCTTAAAAGTTCAAGTGACCCCTCAAATTACAGTGGATACTTGGTCTCCAATTCCACTACCACTTGGAATAATAAAATCAAACTCTTATAGTTGGATGATATTAGATAGCATTGAAATTGTTCCGTCGCTGTCATTGTTAAGCATTTTGGTTTGCATTACTTTTCATGTAATCTATCCAATACATACATTATAGAGAAAATTGCATTGCCACCCCTTGAATTTTGGCCCTTATTCAATGCCACCCCCTGGACTTTTTGAAACGTCAAAGCCACCCCCTAAAAATTTATAAAATTCCAAATCGATTCCTGCCGTTAGTCGACCGTGTTAAATGAATGAAAACCTGTTAGTTTTTTATAATATACCCAAAATACCCCCACCTATTGTGAGAGGACAATATTGCTCTCTCTTTCATTTCTTCTTCTAAACCCATCTCCCATCTCCCATCTCACTCCTCACTCACTCGGTCGAACAAGAAGAAGAAGAAGACGGTAACCTGCAACTTGATCATGCCCTCCGGCGTGCGAACCTCTCCTCCCTCCGGTGTGCGAACCTCTCCTAAGGTATGTAGGTTTCGGTTTCTTCTTCTTGGGCATTTAGGATTCCACCATGCCGACCTCCGACAGAGTATGCTTGAGAAGCCACCCAAATTGAGCTGCACCACATTCTCCTTCACTGAAAACCTACCTACCACAATGACTTCTGAGGATGATGAAGACAAAAACAAAAAGGATAAGAAAGAGAATAAGTTGAAGTTGCGACCGAAGCTCCCACATAAAGTAATTTTTGGAGGCTGTGGCGGTGGTGGTGTTGACTCTTCACCAAGCCAAACTTGGATAGAGGGCAATGTGGCTCACCAATCTCTGCTTCTACTGCTATGTCTGCCTCGTCAGACTACAGAAATAGTAATAAGCCCTTCAAGAAATGGAAGATCGATAATGGCAATTGCATTTACGATGATGGAAAACATGAAGATGCCGATTATGATGAAGAAGATGATGCACGCTTGATTGAATCTGATAACTGGAAGAAGGTACGTAATATTGCAATCACTAATTCACTCAATGCTACAACCGACTAGAAGCAGTAGTGGCATTGATAGTAGCAATGGCGGTAGTAAAGCATAAAACAAGTTGGCAATGATGGTGGTGGCAGATGAGGTCGGAGGAGTGAAGGAAGCAGTCGGGGACCGACAGGAGGGTGAGAAGGCAAGAAGGCGAGATCAGAGGTGATGGAGGAGGAGACAAACATCCAAAGTGCTCATCCGCAAGTGAAAGAATTGAATGTTAATGAAGGTGTGGAAGTTTATAACATGATTATGTTGAAAGATTCAGCTCAATTTGGGAGAGGTTCGCATGCCAGAGGGCACGATCGAGTTGCAGGTTACCGTCTTCTTCTTCTTCTTGTTCGACCGAGTGAGTGAGGAGTGAGGAGTGAGATGGGAGATGGGTTTAGAAGAAGAAATAAAAGAGAGAGCAATATTGTCCTCTCACAATAGGTGGGGGTATTTTGGGTATATTATAAAAAAACTAACAGGTTTTCATTCATTTAACATAGTTGGCTAACAGCAGGGATCGATTTGGAATTTTTTGAATTTTTAGGGGGTGGTTTTGACGTTTCGAAAAGTTCAGGGAGTGACGTTGAATAAGAACCAAAGTTCAAGGGGTGACAATGCAACTTTCTCTACAGTATAATATTGGTTAGTGAGTGACAATTGCTTATCATTATCTAAATTGATAAAATTATTTTTAAAAGATTGAGTTTTCTTTTTCACCCATGGTGTGGAGAAATTTTTGGCTAATGTTCATCATTCATAAATGAGATTCAACGTTGCCGATTCATGTGAATGCTAATGTAGGCCACGCCCTCAAGCAAAATTCATTTTCTCTTTGATTTATGTATTTTTATATTTTTTACATTAACAAAAGATAGTCTAGGGAGCTATTAAGGTGGAGGAACAAGTTATTTAATTGATGTTGAATACATAAGCCATGTGACTAAGGGTGCATTGCAGGGATTTTTTTTTTTGGGGGTGGGGGGTGGGGTGAGGAAGAGGGTCCCTTCAATTTTTATTAAACTTTTTTTTGGTGGGGGGGGGGGTTTTAGAATTATAATTTTTTATAAAATAGG
This sequence comes from Macadamia integrifolia, assembly GCF_013358625.1. Lineage (NCBI taxonomy): Eukaryota > Viridiplantae > Streptophyta > Magnoliopsida > Proteales > Proteaceae > Macadamia > Macadamia integrifolia. The sequence continues at coordinate 4,138,201 of NC_056560.1, read as the reverse complement.
TTTAGTTTGCGCAATTGGGGTTTAGGACCACATGCCACACAGTTACACAGATATAGACGTGACCGTCTGACTGTATTATTAACGCCACGTGTGCGGCCACAAGGGCAGCAGCAATCCATGTCTTTTATTTATTTATTTATTTATTTTATGATATCAGCCATCCATGTCAATTAATTAGATATTTGGACGGGCGTGCATGAAAGTGATATGGATTGTGGTTGTTGTCTCATACCTTTGGATTAGCGCCCATATGAAATGATTGCAGGTAATTGGAAGGAAGGGTAGGACCAGGGTTAGGGGTGCCAAACGACTCAAATCCTAAACTCACCCGGTCGAACTGGATGAACAAACCCGGAACTGGTTCTCTATCTGACTGGCTTTTGTTTGTAATATTATATTATTATGATACCGGTTAAAAATCGGACACAGATCTATAACCAGATTGAAACTTAAAATAGTAAAACCAGAAAACCCATGTTTTTGTCTATAAAATTTTAAATAATTCATGTTAAACTGAAATTGAATCGGACTGAACCCGATATGAAGCTGATAAAAAAGCTTTATAAGAGGAAACTGAGATAAATTGAAGCTAAAACTAGGATTATAAGTATCGGTATCGATAACCTAATTGATCACAGCCTATGTCGATATCAATACTCCTGATTTATATCGGTGACATAGTAATATGAACTACAAGTGATATTGATACGGATCGGTTCATTAAGCTGCCGATACTTGACTGGAACTTGGTGAGGTTCATTGAAATCTTTGTAGTTTTCACGGGAAGGCAGGGACCTAGCAACCACCTTAAAGTTTACCTCTCTCCAATTGATGAGATCTATCAAACTTTTTTTTAATGGTAAAGATTAGATCTATCAAATCACTCTCAAAATTAAGAAGAATGGATCATCAACTTGCATGGATCATTCATTTTCAAGTAGAACGCAAAAACCATATCATTGCATTCTCAATGCCACTTGGATCATTCACTTTCATGTCAAACGTCAAAGCCATATCATTCCATTCTGGGTTCCTCTCTCTCTCTCACACACACACACAAAATCTTCAAATTTGAAGCTTTGAAGAGCTTGGAGCCTTGGAGTCTCTCTCTCTCTCAAGCTTAAAGATCATTGGTGAACGCAGGCAGCGCCGCGGCAAGCAGGTATTATATAATAGCGCTTTGTAGTTTGAAGTTTAGGAGGGAGAGAGAGAGAGAGAGAGAGAGAGAGAGAGAGAGAGAGAGAGAGAGAGAGAATAATATAGTGAGACCACCCCACCCCCCAATCCCCCATTACTTGTGTCGGACAAAAGAGTGAAAGAGAAGCTGCCAATTGCCTATAAGGTCTACCAAGATCGCCAAGTAGATTCTGGCTGGATCTGATAATATGAAGAATCTATCACATGAACAGTGATTTTTTTAATTTAAATAATAGATCAGAAGATGCCAACCAAGATACCTCCAAAATATTCAGTCTTGAATTTTGGGCCCTTCCCATCGTCTGCAAGTGACTCATATCTGAATTATAATGACTTTATAAGACAGACAGAGAGAGATAGGCCGTCCATGTCCGTTCAACAATTGAAAAACAATCGAGCGAAGAGCATGGAAGTAGCTGACAGTGAAACGAAGAGACAGAGACAGGAGACATCAAACGAAGGATATATTTGATAATGGAGACTGGAGAGAACTCTATATAGAAAGTGGCAAATCCTTGTGAGAGAAAGAATAAAGACCGTCCATGTGGGGGAGTGTCATTGTACCAAACTGCTCTAGCAAGAAGAATCCAACATCAGTACCCATCTTCCTCCCCCTCCCTCCCTCAATTTGTTGATAGCGACCGCAGCCATGATGGGCTGTAGGCAAAACCCAATAACTTAACAAATGGCAGCCAGACTTAACTCAGTTGTTTCTATTGGGTTTAAGTAATTTAATCATTATCTTCTTCCAATTAGTTTATATAATTAATCTCCCCTAATCAGTGGAGTTTTTGACCTCTGTAAAAATCTCAGGCATGGACAACAATGGAAATCCTATAAGAAAATAGTATCTCACAAGGCCAGGATCCCACCTCATTTTATAAGTTTTTCTGGACCATACAGTGAGGTTTACTACATGATCCTAGGGTCCTGGAATCCCATGCTCCCCTTAACCCCCTCGAGAGCCCTAATCATCAGTACCGTGGGTGTAATAAAACTCAATCTGCTTATAGAACTCAATTTCCGGTAATTATCCATCAAGGAAAGAAGTGAATTGTAATCTAACTCTGAAACCGATTGCAATCTTGTTAAAACTCTTATTCTAGTGTGGTAAGATAGGACAGCGGTTTAAAGAAAATTTGTTGAACAAAAATATTACCTAGAAAAATTATGATAATTAATTGTTAGGAATTTTACTTTAATTTGGTTGGTTATGAACCACAAAACTATTTAAATTGTCACTCCCTTAAATACTATGGCACATAAGAGGCTTAGCTATCTATGGAATGCAAATTATATTTCTTATGAGAGGGATCAACACACTGTTGATATATATTGGCATCCTGCATACCCAGCCAATTGGTGCAAGAGAAGGAATGCACTACAATTTTATATATAGGGTATCAAATGCTCAGGGAGGAAACAGATTGTCAATAAGAACAGAGTGTGTGAATGGAAAAAGTTTTTAGAGGGTGTAAAATGGAAATAGATTATAAGCAAAAATTACATGATTGATTATCCACTTTTGGGTTTTTCCTAATAAAAAAATTTCACCAAAAGTTTTGGTTAACAAAAATACTCAAAATTAGGTTTAGGTTTACAAAACTATACATCCAAAGTTTCAGTTAACAAAAATACTTAAAATTGGGTTTAGATTTACAAAACTATCCAGAATAGTGATTCTTCATCTTTCACATATAATCTGGTATTTTTTATAACTGAAAACTTTTAGTAGATAGTTTTGTAAACTCAAAATCAATTTTGGGTATTTTTATTAACTGAAACTTAAAGTGTGTAGTTTTGTAAAAGAAAACCTACTTTTAAGTATTTTTGTTAATTGAAACTTTTGATGAGTAAACCCTAGTTTTCGTACAGGAGAGATCGGAGGTGATTCAGCCAGAATTGGGATCTTGAGATTGGCCAAACCGATCCGATTTTTCCAAACCCCGAGACGGAGAGAGAGTCATCACGTTTGGTGGCGGGAAATGTGCAAATTCCAAACCGTTAAACGCGAGAGGAAACAGCTTGAAACATTGAAAGTGCAACGGTCGGTTTTCAGATTTCTCCTCACTCCCCGGTCCCCCCACCCACACAAACCACTACTACTAATAATCATATATATTAATATTAGCCTTAATTTAATTAATCTCAGGGGGAAGTTACGTAGAGTTGGGCAAGAGACCCTTTCTAACCTCTGATTTAATCCAACCCATAAACTAACAAAAATTAAATACTTTTGATTTATTTTTTATTATTTTACGGCCTCAATATGGACAGGTGTTTTCTTCTGATGGGCCCTCCTTCCCCAAGTGGCCAAGTGCCACCTTACTCTGCTGTGGAACTCAGACTTACAGGCCGTCCGTTCCTTCTCTCACCAGCAAACATTGAAACTCGGAGATAGAGAGAGAGAGAAGATTTGACAAATTTCTATTTAGAATAGGATATTACAGGATTTCTCGTGAAGGGTTCACAAGCCCATAAAACTAACCACCGGCTTTTACATTCACGCATTGGATCCTTCCTATTCTCTGTACTTTGCAGTAAAGTGAAGGCTGTTCACGTTCCTCACAGACCCATTCCCCTCTCCTAAAGTTTTGGTGATTCCTCTTCTTCTCTGATTTTCTTCTCTCTCCTTTCTACACAATATTCTGTGTCAAGGATCCTACTTTCCTGGGTTGGGATTGAAGGCTTCTTATATTGCCATCTATTCGTCTTAGGACTTAGCTTTCTGTTTGCCTGGGTTGTAGTAACAGTGAGGCTACTACTTTGATAATGGATTCTTGTTCTGCAACCTTCAAGGCCAATGCTTCTGTTATGCGACCTGGAAAAGGAGGTTTCAGTGATGGACGTCATGGTTTCTGGGGAGAGAGGATTAGGGGAAGTCTCAATAACGGGATTTGGGATTTCAAGTTGAAGAAGAGTTTGAGGACTGAAAATGGGGGTAGAAAGATCGAAGCTGGTGTTGCTTACTCTGTTCTTACAACCGATGTCAACAAGGAGGTTATGGTAATTGATCCCATTCTGATATTTCTGTAATCCATCTATTGTCTTTAATAGAATGGGCTAATTTTATTTCTTGATAGGTTGTTTGTGATGCCATTTTTTGGTTTTCCATTTTGATGAGATAATCTTCTGATTTTAGACTCAGACCTTTCAAGCACCCATATTTGGGAAGCCGAAAGCAGACCCCAAGAACGTAGCTTCGATTATATTGGGTGGAGGGGCCGGGACTCGTCTCTTTCCTCTTACAAGCAGAAGAGCCAAGCCAGCTGTAAGAAAGTACCTCTAGATTCTTCTGTTCTTGAAATATTTAGATCCTTTGAGTTTGATTACTTCAATCTTCTAGATAAGCGAGTTGCAGCTTTTGCCAACAGGATTTTTGTTGCTGAACTCGAAATTTCTGAAGAATTTCTAATCTTAGATGATTTTTGTTTTATTTGTAGGTTCCTATTGGAGGATGTTACAGACTTATCGATGTCCCTATGAGCAATTGCATAAACAGTGGCATCGACAAGATTTTTATTCTGACCCAATTCAACTCTGCCTCCCTTAATCGTCACATTGCTCGCACATATAATTTTGGGAATGGCGTGAACTTTGGGGATGGTTTTGTTGAGGTATTGATTCATTGCTTTATGATTAATTTTGAAAAAGAAGAAAGGGATCTAGTTTTTATTTTATTTTAGTTTCGATGAATACTTATGTTACTTCATCGATGTCTCAATCAAAAGGGAAAGGTAAAGCTGAATTTTGTCTTGAGAAGGCTATACCTGGGTGCTTTTATTATCTATAAAAGTTCTCTTAAGAAATTTAATCAAATAATTTGGGCAAATGGAATTTAAAGATAATAATTTCATCTAGAATTCTTGTTTCTCTCTCTTGATGAATTAAAATCATTATTTATTTGTTTATTTATTTATTCTGAGAGTAGGTTCTTGCCGCCACTCAAACGCCAGGAGAAACAGGAAAGAAGTGGTTTCAAGGAACAGCTGATGCTGTCAGGCAATTTATGTGGGTCTTTGAGGTTGGTACCTGGAATTTTGATAATCAACTATACACAAGAAAACTTTATATAAAAAAAGGGGGTATTTTTTCAAGCAAGTAATTCTGAGACAGTGATTGCCTCCTGTAGGATGCCAAAAACAAGAATGTTGAGAATATTCTGATATTGTCTGGTGATCATCTTTATAGGACAGATTATATGGACTTTGTGCAGGTATCCATTTCATTTCATTGCTTGTAAAAATACTTATGTGATATGTTAAGCATGTTTACAAAATTTACTCCTCATATATATTGAATTTGCAGAAGCATATTGACACAAATGCAGATATCACAGTTTCATGTATTCCCATGAATGACAGGTAAAGCTGCTGTACTCCTTACCCTTCACTATGGGCTTCAATTCTTCAAAGTATTCTCATTTTTTTTTTTCTTTTAATGCTAATGGTTAAGTCTGGTTATATTCACTCATCATGTGGGTCCCGACTGTTTGGAAACCTAAAATATTTTTTTTTTTTTGGGCGTCTGTGGAGAGATATTGTGCTAGTATGGGATTGTTCCAAAAATAAATACTATTTGAGTACAGCAAGCTTGTGTATAGATAGTGTAAATTTTGAAGGCTACTTAATATTAGAAGATGCAAAAGGTTTCACCAATTTTACTTGTTCTGCTTAGGTAGAACCCTCCATCCATGTATAGAATGTCTCCTTCTCCTTTTTGTTTTCCGGGAGTTCGCCTCAAGTTGTTTTATCATGTTGCAGCCGCGCATCAGATTATGGGTTGATGAAGATCGGCAACACTGGACGTATTATCCAATTTGCCGAGAAACCTAAGGGTTTTGACCTAAAAGCAATGGTAGAATTCTGTACCTCATCTTTTCCTTTTGTGAAAACCAGGATATTTATTTTCTAACCAATAATCTTTCTTGGTGCACTGCAGCAAGTTGACACTACTATCCTTGGGTTGAATCAACAAGAAGCCAAGGAATCTCCCTACATTGCATCAATGGGCGTCTACATATTTAGAACGGAGGTTTTACTTAAGCTTTTGACATGGAAATATCCCATGTGCAATGACTTTGGATCTGAAATCATTCCATCGGCTGTGAAGGAGCACAATGTCCAAGTGAGTTCTTCTCCCAATGCTATTTGGTGGGCAAGCTTAAGTAAGCAAAGCTTGAGCCTTCTTCTATTTCTTTGTATTTCCCACCAATTCTATTAGGTAGGGAAGTATACATAAGTTATGCTTGAGAGATTTCAGTACCAGGTCCCGTTTAGTTGATCCATGGGCATATCAAACATATCTACCAGACGTGTGATGTGTGTAGGGAATGAAATTGATGGGTCTTTGAATCCCTTATTTTAACAGGCATATTTATTCAATGACTATTGGGAGGACATTGGGACAATCAAATCGTTCTTTGATGCTAACTTGGCCCTCACAGAACAGGTTGGTACCACTGTTATGGAAATAATTCAATTCAATTTTTTTTTGGGAGATAGTTAAGCTACAAAAAAAGGGCATTGTATTTGTATTGGGAATATAACATTTATATACTTGCACTTTAGATGTTCTTTATTTTGTTCTTTCCTGTATGGTTGCATGGTTGACATCTATAAACTTGCACTTGATCTTTGATACAGCCTCCAAAGTTTGAGTTCTATGACCCAAAGACACCTTTCTTCACATCTCCTCGATTCTTGCCACCTACCAAAGTTGACAAATGCCGGGTATGTTTGTTGATGTAAATTGGATTTGTTTGAGGCTGCAGCTTTGTTTCATGCTGCTCATGGTTCAGTTGACTTATGCAGATTTTGAATGCAATAATTTCTCATGGGTGCTTCTTGAGGGAATGTAACGTCCAACACTCTATAGTGGGTGTGCGCTCACGTTTAGAGTATGGTGTTGAATTGCAAGTAAGCTATCACAATTCATGGGTTGTTTTTTCCTCGCTGCCATTGCAATGTTCTTTTCTCTAGCTGCCTGTCAAGGCCATGGGAAAATTAGTGTGAAGCTAATTACTTCCTTCGATTCTATTCTTAACTAGAGGTTGAATCAAACAATAAGCAGGTACCTGTTCAGGGATAGTCCCACTTGGAAACAAAAAACCTATGTATAAGGAGGCTATTAGAGTTTTTGTGCTATATGTTAATGGGTCGATGATTGTTACTGGTTAGCTTAAACCATTTCCAATAGGAGGAGAATTTCTAACAATCTGACTTTTTTCCTGGGAATTTCATTGTTTCCTTTTCAGGATACTATGATGATGGGTGCGGACTATTACCAAACTGAAGCTGAAATTGCATCTTTGCTGGCAGAGGGAAAGGTTCCAATCGGTGTTGGACAGAATACCAAGATTCGGTGAGGATTGAATTTAACTACACCTGCATATATGCATATACATAAGATTCACATCAAACTACTCATTTAGGGACTGTTATGTGGAAATTTTGTTGTTATATCTGCCCTATAGATCTGTGGACCCTGAATTACAAAACACATGGCCAGTTTGTTTGGAGTGTTTGACGATCCCACAATCCAGTCCAGAGTATGGCAAAGTTTTCATTGTTTATAATTGTGAGACAACCCCAGAAAAAACTGCGTGTCAGGGGAATGAGTGTCTAGATTTATATTCAACTTCAGGTTCAGGATTTGTCAATACTCATGTATGAATGTGCAAGATTTTTTTTCCTAATTTCTAATTATGTGTTCCATGAGTTCTTGAAGGAATTGCATAATTGATAAGAATGCCAAGATAGGAAGAGACGTGGTCATTGCAAACAAGGATGTAAGTATTGCTATCTCAGTCTTTATTTTTATTTGTACATGTTCGAAACGTCTTTAGGCTCCGGTTGATTCAACTGAAATTATTTTACCAAAAATTTTCTTGAAAGCAATAGGAAGTAGTGTAGCTCTAAAACCATTATTAATTATTTTACTGAAATGCAATACAAAAATTTGAAAAAACAACTTCCATTTCTATTTCCTTTCTAAATTTTGTTCCCCAAAGAAATGAAAAGGGATTGGTGGCATCTTGGTCAGTGATATAACTACCAACCCCACACCTATAGTTAGGTTCTTCCCCTCACTTAGCCATGTCCAACTCTGATAACTTGTGTTCAATCAAATATAAATATCAAAGGAACATAAAATAAAATTTACAGATAAAAGTTGATTTTCTTTGAATTTTTTTTTCCCATTGAAATTAATGGAGCATCAGTGAACAAGTAATTAATGTCTAAGTACCAATCACTCATATTTTGATAATGTATGTTCATCTCAATGCTATTCCATAGGGTGTTCAAGAAGCAGATAGGCCAAATGAAGGATTCTACATCAGGTCTGGGATCACTGTTATAATGAAGAATGCTACCATTGCAGATGGCACAATCATTTAAAGTCTTCAACATCCACGCGCATTTTCTCATAGAAGATGAGCTTGTAGTTGAATGGAGCTGCTGGAGGAAGCTAGGAGGTTATCAACTTTATGACACTTTAGAATAAGATGGATGCTACACCACTCGTGTATATAAAGAGTCCCCTTTTTGCTAGAAGAGCCTACCATGAGCTTAGTAGATAGGTAACCTTCCTGAATAAATATAAGGGCTGCCTGCTTTCTTTCCTTCTTTCTTTCTTTCTATGTACAGTTCATTTATATATAGTATGGTGCTGAAAAGCCTTTGGCCCTTAAATCTTTAATTTGTAATGACAGAGCTTTTGATTACCTATAGCCTTAATCTTTGATAATTTTAAATAACTCAATGAAGAAAAACAGATCGATGTGGTACAAGGATATGCATCAACAAGAATTGAACCATTCTGCCACCGAATGGAACTGCCAAAGCGAAGTAAGTTGTTGATAATGGTAATCAGACAGAGAGAACAATTGCCCCTTCTAAACTCTGCCGTAGTAGGAGTCACGCGCACTGGGTTGCTCTCAAAACGTAGAAAACAATTATCTGGTTAAGGCTGTGTCCACAGAAGATTTTAGGTTTTGCTATTATGTTTGTTGTAGAAGTTTTACAATAATATATTGAGGATATCTCATCTATTCACCTCTCTTCCCAAGTATAACCCGACCATGTTATTAGATTCTTGAACCATCATTACACTCCCACCCCTGTTGACAAAGTCAGAACTAACCAACCCACGCCAATCCGATGATACCGATAGTCATGGTGAGAGGATTCCTCCTACACTATGGGAGAAAGGAAACTCCATTGTCCTTTTAACACTTAGTATTTAATCCCAGTATCATCCAACCTATTGGATGACCTGCTCTAATATAAGTACAAATATAACTTGATTTTCAAAACTGTAATAGGAAACCTTTAAGCAGTTTTAATGACAACAGATAAGGGTAAGCTAAAATGGAATCAACTAAATAGAGGTTTGCTGTTTGCCTCTATTTTTTTCTTGGTAACTGAGTTCCTGGTATCATAAAGTTAACAGTTCATATCATCAAGTAAAACTACTAAAGTTATCAGTGCTCTCCTGGGTAAACTCAACTCAACTCAGCCTTATCCCAACTATATGGAATCAGCTTCTCCTGGATAATCAGTACTCATCTCTAAGAGAACCGATTCCGGCACCTCACTTATAATAACATGTATCAAACTACTGTGCACACATTTCTTACTACCTTCTCCAGTTTTTGGTGGGAATGTCCTCAATTTCCTGTATTATGCCCACTATTTCTAGCCAACCACTGAGCCCTTCTAATGGCTTTCGCCCTCTTCCACTTCTCAACGTCCCTCATTCTGGCATGCATTTTCCGCATTCGATAAAGCTTGTGCGACTGTTCAGCAATCAGACTAGCTGTTGAGGGGCTCTCGCTCAAAACTATCTCATACCCATCTCGGAAAGAGTCCATTCCTTCTGTAAGAAGATGCCAGAAGAGGCCACCTGCTGTTGCACCTCCACTTCTAGCTGATGAATAGATCCTGTAGTAAACTGAATTGAACATCTGGTCTCTCTGGTAGGTATTAAAACCAGGATCTTTCGCCGATTTTCCAAACTCAGCTAGGAGTAATGGCTTTCGAAGAACATTTTGGGCATCTTGGATGTGGGACGTAAGCCAGTTGTTCAAAAAGAAAAGTTGATCTTGATCACTTGAGCTGGATAACCTGCGCGTGGGAGAACACCATAAGAAATTGAAGAATGAGGTTCTTAACATATTTAGTCTCAAATTTTACCTATGGTCCAGGAGCCAGTAACATTGATGAAGGATTTTCATAACAATCAAGGTTATTCAGATGGGACCAAACTGATCCATCTTTGTGCTACTTAAAAGATCAGAAGTTTGTCTAAAACTCAAAAGTCTGGACCATATTTGAACTGGCCAGGCTTCTTCCATTTTAGTTTTGATTTGATTTGATTTCATTTCATTTCTCTTGAACCAGAAGAAGATTGTGAAGTTAGAAATGCTTATGTTGTCTAGAAATCAACAAGTCCAATTTTTTAATTTTCTGAGTTTGCAGATCCTTACCATTGATCAGGATATGAGTGAACTGTCGCAAAATCAATGCCGGCAATCTGATTATTTGAAATGAAGTCTGTTCCTTGTTGAAAACCAGGATTGTATTGCTTCTTCTGAGGCGACGTTTCCCCATAAAATCCTTCCAGACCAGCTTCTAATAAATGATTTCTATCAATTGATTTCACAAAAGAAGCCATCTCTGTGATCCAAGCCTATTAGACAAGAAGCCTCACAGATAATGAGTCCAAAATAATTTATGGGAATTAGGAAAAAGAGAAAAGCACTGAATCATATAAACAGTACCAGATCTTTAGGAGAAGATACAATTTGATCACGTTGAACCAACCTAGCAACAAATCTTCAGGAGGAAAGGATTTTATTAAGGGTTTCAAAACAGGAATCGGTATCTGAATCGGGTCCAGCCGATTTCATCCCAAATCGTCCGGAATCGGTTTGCAACAGGAGAGAAATTTTAGGAGAAATAAGATGAGGTCTAGAGGTTCCCATTAGTTGAAGGTATATCAGTACCAAATGAATCATACATATGGAGGAGGTCTCTTTACCTGAACGGTTCTTCCTGACAAATCTGATGTGCATCTAGGTTCATTCATAAGCTCCCAGGCCATGATTGTGGGGTCATCCTTGTAAGCAATTCCAGTAATGCTGTTAAATCTTGTAAGAACAGTCTATTACACAGAAAAAAGAAAAACAATATCAACAAAGAAATTAGGGTAAGCCAGAGATTTCCCAATTTCTAACTTAAACCATATCCAAAGAATCAAGAATAGATGAACATGAAAGGAAAAGGGAAGACAAAGGGAGAATAAAGAAGAAGAAAGAGAAAGGAGTTCATCTGAGATCAGAAAGTAAAGGAAAAACAAATTGAAAACATTATTCCTTACCTTAACATGATTCTTGTAGTACCCTTTGACTACAGGGTTCCTAAAGAAATCATCCTCAGATGTCAAGTACTGACCCTGATTTCTAGCCCACTCCACATACTGTTTCTTTCCTCCAAAGTTTTCATAGTTGTTCACCAAGCTCATTATAAGCGTAATGCCATATCTTCTAGCCTCGGAGATAACAAAATCCATCCCCTGCAACAGAAATAGGGAGGGAAGGTGTGGGAGAGGTAAAACTGGTTAGTAAAACAGGAAAGTGAACGAACCCAAAAATATGACATGAAAAGGGAAAAGAACAGGAGAGAAGGAGCATTGTATGAAACAGAGACTTTGAACATTTGCTCATCGTAGTAGCCAGGAGAGTATTGTAGAGGTTTGTAACCACCATCACTGAAAGCCCAGGTTCTTGCAACAGTAAGGCCATGCGCTGAAGCTTGCTGAAAGGCTGTGGAGACTTTGCTTCTCTGGGATGGATCGGAGGCTACAAACATCAACCAGTAGGCGTTGAAGCCATTAGCATAGTAAGGACTCCCATTCAGAAGAAAATTCACTCCTCTGGTTCTGATGAAACCGTCCCCTGCTTCAACTTTGAGAAGGGTACCCCGTTGATGGATGAACAGGAGAACCAAGAAAACCAGACCCCAATGCTTCATCTCTCTCTGTTGCTCTCTGAATTCTGAATTCTGAATTCTGAACACGCACACTCACGCAATACTTTCCTCAGAGAAGAAGAAATCCAGATAAAAAGAGGTGTCTTCCTCACCTTGTTGAAAGAGTAATGTGGGACCTACTGCTACACTTAAGAGGATACATGTGGACTGTGGAGGAATCGATGGTGGGAAAGCATTTTGACACAATAATTTTGGATGGCTTGATCCAACAACCTTAAGCTAAGGAGTACTAAGAAAGTGAGCAACCCTCCCAGGGTGTAATAGAGATAAAAGGATTTGGATCCTGTTTCCAAAATTTTTTAGAGAGAGTGCATCACTCTTAATGCAACGTTAGGACAATCTAGCATTTTCCATTATAAAAATCCCAAACTTAGTGGTTTTCAGTTGGGTGTAAGGAATTGGCAATGAAAAGAAAGAATGAGAGAGAGAGAGAGAGAGAGAGAGAGAGAGAGAGGAAAGGAGATTCATACACGTTAAGGCTAGTGATACTTAGCTTCCTCAAAGGGGCATCCCACGATCAAATTTGAAATCTTGAAATTCGTCTTTATCTATGCTCCCCTTCCCCACTACTTTTCGGTTTGTCCCCTCTCTTTTCCCATCTTCTAATTTCTTACAGCGGAGAAATTAAAATGGCAAATGTGGAGGGCAGGGTTTAGAAATCCTTAGGTTTGGATTCCAATCGGTTATTGGCCGATTTTGATTCAATCCAGATCAGAATCGGTCAGAATTGACCGATAGTTATCTTTAACCCTAGATTTTTTTTTTTTTTTTTTTGAAATACTAAGTCTGATTTGAATTATATGATTCGGTTTATCCGATCTCGATTATTAAATCTGATGAAGTGTAAATCTTGGAATCTGATTCCTATTCATGATGCAAGAAAGGGTAAATATTGAAACCTAATCAAGATTGCCTTACATGCATGATGAGATGAGGACTACAATCAGGATTCCTTCGTTTCTTTCTGTTCAAAAATTTCTCACTACAAATAATAGTGAAACATAAATAGAAATAATTTATCAAAATACCCATCCAACAAAATAAATACTTTTGTTGTGTTGTTTCCCCCACTAGGGGATGAGTAGGGAGGAGGTGATTTTTGTTAGCTGACATTTGGTAATATATTGAAGGGGGTAGCATTATTTTTACATGAAGAAAGCAAGAGACAAGTACTAGTGCACCCTACACCAATGACTCAAAGAATATTTTCGTGCTATTTGATCATGTAACCCTTGCTCTAAGAAATAGAAGGGGGGGGTGCAATAATAGTTCCACCCTTGTTGATGCCTCTACACCGCTATGCTATTCCGTAAATTCTTTTTCTCTTTGTATACATATGAAATGTAATATATATATATATATATATTATTTATTTAAGAATATAAAGACTACACCCAAACACAAAAACGGAAAAAATAACCATCTTACCCTCATATATTTCACCTGTGCGCTAAAACTGACCCTTATGCTGGTGCAACCTCACACTCTCGGTTTTTATAAGGTATAATTTAATTCTTTTAAAAAAAAATTATAGATACCATATGGTCGAATTTAGTAAAGAAAAGTGAAACAGTAAGGACGGTACCATCTATTTCAAAAAATGAAAAAAACAATTATGGTGATTGGCAAAGCCATCCCACCATCATCAGCTACCAATCACGTGGCTCACTAAAGAGTAGAGAGTAAAGAGTGATCAAATCCCACCGAAAAAAAAAAAAAAGAGTGATCAAATCGAAGGCAATAATTTCTGTTCCGCACAGTCTCATACTCTCATACTCCCATGCGCCGATCAGTCGTCGAACCGAGCTATTACGTCTACCGTCCACTCCCACCAGGGCCCACACAAGATTGGGACCCACGTCCCACTCCCACCCACCCCCAAGCCCCACATCTGTACACACTTTCCCTCTTGTGTGGGCCATACTCCACAGTGTCGTGTCCCCATAATGTCATGCCATTAAGTGCCAACCAAAGTTACCAGCACAGGGGATATGATGGACACGTGAACCGCCCTCTTCTCTCGTGATTTTATCTCACTGTCCCTCGCTCTCTTCTTTACCGTCTTCCACCGACGCACTATCTCTGTTCCTTACCATCTTCGACACAACCTTCACACACACGCTTTTGTTTTTTCCTTCCCCACCACCTCCTTCTCTCTTCTATCATGGGATAGTGCATAGTGTGACATAGTTAGATGGCTACTTACCAGCCATTTGTAGCAAAGTGGAGCAGAATGAGATAGAACTGTAAAATTGCATGGATAAGCCCCCGTCTTTGGTTCCCCTTTTAGTTTTGTAGGGTTCAGGATTCCAGTAAGGAATCTGGACGATGGATTGAGCTCTGAAAAGTGAAAACAAGAAGAAAAGAGCAGAAGATAACTGGAGAGAGATGAGACTTATAGTTTAGACATCTATTACCACAAGATATCTTTTACCAAAAAAAAATTAGCACAAGATATCAATAATAGTAGTTGTGACTTGGAACTTGGGAAGGAAAATTTTGACTCCAATCTCCATTAACTGGGCGGCAATTGTGTTAAACCCCAATACCTACTTTTTTTTTTTTAAATCAATGGAGCCCCATGTTAATTTAAGGAAAATAAAAACTTTCCACAGAAAAAAGAGTAGATAGCAACCTCCGTGATTAATGGGGATAATTATGGTGCTGTAGTGACTGGTGAATGTCGTACTGGCGTGTGAGAGTTTTGAGGGAGTGACGCCGGTGAGTGCGGGAGGGACCGATTGCATTTTGGTTTAGCTTTCAAGTTTTTTGGGAAATCTCTCTCTCTCTCTCTCTGTCTGTGTGTGTGGAAAGGACCACCCATTCACCTTGCATCCCACCCAACCTTCTCCCCCAATTGATTGAGCTGCTAACTACATATCTATCCCTCACATGAAAAGGTTGGGCAAATATTGGTATTGTATCTACTGCATCGGTCGTATTGTATTGATATTGATTGATCCTTAATCTATTCGAATTAATTATCCGTATTGTTTTAGGGATAAAACAGTAAAAAAAAAAACATATTTTTTTTTAAAAACAAAAATAACTGATACCCACCGATCCTCTCCGATACCAAACCCTAACCAACTAAAACTAGCAACGTGCCTATCTCTTCGCCTTAAGGTTTAAGAGTCAAATTCTACAATTCTCTCTTTGCCACTTTGCCTTCCCTCCCACACGTCCTTGTCTCTTTCTCCTATTAAATCCAAGGCTCCCAACTCCTAATTAACCAATCTCACATGGTATGGTCAATAGTGGGCTCACTCCTAGTCATAAAGTCTCGGCCTCATGTGCCCACACGGCTCACACCATTCACAAGTTAGGACCTCACCTTTTCCCATGTGCATTTGTGATGCAAAGGCCCAGCCAACAAACCCACAAACATGGAACGGAAGGAAGAGGAAAATAAGGACTCCCATTCCCATCAATTGGGAGAAGACTTGAGGGTCCTCCACGCCTCCATGGCCCAACCAACTTACTACCTACTTTCATGAACCAACCAAGTCCTATAAGATTAACTTTTCCATCACCCTGAAGAGGCTTCTTAGTCTAGGCTGCAGTCTACATTTGCATGTGGTAGCTTTGGTTTGTAACCAACTACAGTTCCACATGAAAGTGACATTTTCATCTATCGAAATTCCATAACTTTTATTAAATGAATAAAACAATCCAAAAGCAAAATTTTCATGGGAATCTCGCCCAGGGTGAGGTGAGAATCTCTTCACCCATTACCTTTATTGTGGTTGGATGGGAATCTTGGGCAGCCTGAGGGCATTTCGGTCTTCGTCAAGGGGGTAAGTAATCATCAAACTCTGATTATGAGAGGATCTCTTCACCGGTGAGTAAAAAAAATCTCTTCTCATCAATTCACATTTCACGATCAAACAAAAATCAGAGTTATATACCTCATGAAGAAAAAATTGATGGTTAGAAGGTGAGGAACAATACCATGTTCATTGCACCTATAGCTGCCATCAGTTATTGTACAAGAGACTTGGGCCTTGGCATATTTTAGGAGATTACATGTGATTTGGAAAGTTCAGTCGGATTGTATAACTTGAATTTGGCCCCCATAGCCATAATTCTTCAACAGACTTCCGTCTTGCCTCCAGTTCTCTTTAACCTTCACTTCAACCTGTTCAGTTGGAAGACTCTTATCAGTTATCCAATAGCTGATGTCAATGTACACAGGCATGAGGCTAGTATTCATACTGATAATGCAGATCTCAAAATTCATTTTAACTAGTCAACCAATCAACAAAAGGTTAGTAAAATTAAAGGAAAATTACATCATTATCCACTTTTGGGTTTCCCTTTACAAAATTACCCACAAAAAGTTTTGGTTAACAAAAATACCCAAAATTGGGTTTGGATTTACAAAACTACCCACCCAAAGTTTCAGTTAACAAAACTACCCAAAATCATGTTTGGGTTTACAAAACTACCCAAAATAGTGAGTCTTCATCTTCCACATATAATCATGTATTTTTTTATTACTGAAACTTTGAGTGGGTAGTTTTGTAAACCCAAACTCAATTTTGGGTATTTTTGTTAACTTAAACTTTTGATGGGTAATTTTGCAAAGGAAGAACCATAAGTGGGTAATCAAGTAATTTTCCCTAAAATAATTAATGAATTAGAGGTCTCTCCCCTCCTTCCTTTTCCACCCTTCTTGCCATGCCAAAAAACAAAGTAAAAAAGTAACACATACAACTAAAATGAAGATATATGGTTTAAAAAAAAAACCCACAGTGAAGATATTTCTCATACAAAAAATGGAAATTAAAACTGAAGATAAACTATTCAGCAGTCTAGAGTGTAATTGTAGAAGTAGCGTAATTTATTTCTTTAAAAAAAAAGACTTAAAAACAAAATTAAAGAAAAAGAAAATAAAAGAATTTTTACCAGTGCAGTAATGTAATCATTATGCAACATGATTGTACAAACTACTTAAATTTCTGACCATATTTAGTAATAATACTTTTTAGATGTAACTTTTATTTTACTTTTCAAATCCAGGGGATTTAGATGCAAAGTAAAATTTAATAACCAAATTTGGATTTATTTGGAATTAGTGACATAACCATGTGGAGTAATGATTACAAAAGTTCATTTATTAGGTTTGAAAATTTCACATCCCTTCAATTCCCCACGCAACTACCAAATGGAGCCAAAGGTAAGGGGTCAATTGGAACCCAAAGGAAACAGACCAGCATCTCTTCAAAATTAGATTGTTTAAATGAAACATGATAAGGGTACTTTATTAAGTTGCAAACCTCCAGGTACACTTTCTTCTGCAAGAAATCTTCAATATCTAGCCTGGCAGCTGTAGCCAATACTTTCAGAGCCCTCCCTTCCTGCATTCATATGGGGGAAAAGAGGCAACAGACAACCATATCCAGTCAGTTATGCTATATATTGGGAGGCTTGTGCAATCAAATATATCTAAGTGCATAGATGATATCATTGGTAACAAAGCATACAACACTGGGCAACACAGAACCAAGTTTGACTGCATCCTAGTGCACTAGATAAGCGTCATGCACTTCGATCTAAATTGCACTCGCCTATCATTGCCAAAAGAAGCACAACAAGGAAAAATACAAAATTATGTTCCATGCATTGCAATGAACCAAATAAAATTATATGACCTATGTAAAACTTGACAGACAAACCATGAACACAAATGGACGAGACAAAGAAAAGGGGGAAAAGAATAAAACTATCTATGAATAAATAAAAAAGATAATCCAGCCTGAAGAAGTTTTTATCTTGAAAATTATCAGATCTAATGTTCATAAAAGAGCATCTGCGAAACCTACCCAAGGACCCAGCCCTTTTGCAATCAAAGGAAGTGGGAATCATCTTGCATTTTCAAATACAAAAATTTCATTTTTCTTTCTTTATTAATTTATTTTACACAGATTTTCCCACACATGAGGACAAGATTCAAAAGCATTTATGAGTGTGCATCACACATTTGAAATATAATATACAGTTTTGAGAAAATGGGAGAAAAGAACGTGCAGAAGAAGATTTTAATGATGCTGAACCGGATCATTAAAAAGATAAAAGAAAAGAGAAACTGTGAACAATGATAAATTCAGCCAAAATAACGAACAGATCTCAGAATCATAAAATTCCTGAAGAAGCAAATACTAAAGAATTATCAAACTCCAAACTAATAGCACAACCATGTATGATAAAAATCGGCCAGGTACCACAGATAAAATATGATATAGACTTACTTTCCCAATGAGAATAATCTTTTGGGAGTTCTTCTCAACAACTATCTCAACTTGAATAAAATCTTTTGAAGTTGGCCTAGTTTTGTAGTTTACTACATTGACCTGTGGAATGCAAGAAACCCAATTTCCCAACATATTTAGAGGTGGAAGCATCTAATTGCAAAGGCATTCAAAGGATAGTAAAAGTATATTGCAAATAAGTCACAACTTCTAGTCAGATTGAATATACCTGACAGGCATATGGGACTTCTTTATGATATTGCATAAATATTTTCTCTCGAACAATTTCAGCTATGAAGAATCTTTCTGGGTGCTCACTAGCAATGTCCTGTAAACTCAAGGGACAACAGAAGATAAGTGTTCCTACAAACTGTTCAGAAATAAACTATTAGTTCAAGCAAAAACATGTTAACCCGACAATTCAAAATAAAGATGATACCTATGCATGACAGCTCGGCCTAAAGTACAGAATGCCATTTCCCAGGTGACATATATAGACGCCAAGAAGAAAAATAATTCATTCATAAAAAAACCAACTTACCAAGATACAGAGGATTAGCAGCTAAACTATAGAAATCAACTCCAGTTAAGAACCAAGGTAAAATTTGTCATGTGCCAAACTAAGGGAACCAGCTTAGGTAATAACCAAGGTAAAACAAGTGTTATTCAGACCTTAGCCATTCATCATTTCAGATCCAGCATGAGTAGCTCAACTATAGTAGTCCATCACTTTCTAATAAACTAGGGTTATTTTTTATGTCTTACTCATAGTTTATAATAGTCCAGAAAAATCCCAAACCTGCTAATTCAAAGTTTAAGTTAGACACTTAAACCAATTGGCCGTAAATTGGTATTTCTTTTGGGATGTTCAGTGCTTTATGTTGATTTTGATATTTTCTGTAACTCTTTTTCACTATTTATTTTAAATTGTGGTCAACAGTTTTAGTAAATCGCAATTTTACAATCTGGTTGTACTACTAAAAAGGGGGTCGACGGTTTTTCTTTTCGTGAGATTAATTGGGGATATTGTTGGACCTCCAATCTTGGGTTTGTTGTAGATTTGGGATAATATTATAGACATGCAAATAGGGAAAAGGAAACCAGGGTTCAGAATATTTTAGGCAATCTCCCCCCCCCCCCAACAAAAAAAAAAAAAAGGAGATTCAATGGATGGGATGAAACAAGTTATAAATAAGAATAATGAGAATACAGTAATTAAAAAAAGAAACAAGAAGAAAAAGAAAGAGCATGCGGGGAAAGAATTTATGCAGGTGCACTTCCTTGGTGGATTGGCCCAAATACGTTGGGGAGCCCAGATGGAGTTGAACCGGGTCCAATGGGTTTTTGGGTCCAGTAGAATATTTAGGCTTTAATTTTGGAATAACATCGTAATCTTTTTATTTATTTATTTTCTTCGGTAGGAAATAGCTAAAGGACGATAGGTGTTTTCTAGTTGCTTTTAGCTTCCTATTTGGAGTTGGTTTCTAGTTTTTGTAGTTTTAATTTCTTATATATGCCGTACCTATGATAGAGTTTTCAGATTGAACGAATGAATTGAATGGTTGAGTCTTGTAAGTGCCTGTGTGGTGTGTTTGTGCGATCCCTTCCACTCCTCTCTCTCCTTACAATGTGATATCCCCTTTCTCTCCTCCTTTCTTCTTCTTTCTTACATTGCTTCTCTGCTTCCCAGTTCCAGCAATACCTCCCACCAGCCATATTGATCAACGATCTCTCTCTATCCTCTTCCTTTCAACCAAGGTTTTAGGCCAAAGTTAATCCTCTTCTGGGCGACTAAGTTCCTAGAACCGCAGCCCCTAATGTCATCCATACTGTAAGTATAACTTGTAGAGCAAATCTGGTTTCCCCTCTTTTGTTACATCCAAATTCAGAGATTTTCACCCTCAAACATTCCTTGTGTTTTAGGGATTTGTGAGTTGGATTCCATAGGGCAGGCGATACAAGCCTGCACCTGAAATTTCACAAGATTGGAAGCTCTCTGTGAAGAGGGTGGACCTCAGCACAACGGTAGGGTTGCTCCATTGTGACCTAGTGGTCGCGGGTTTGAGTCAAAAAACAGCCTCTCAGCGAAGCAGGGATAAGACTGTGTACGTTATGGCCCTCCACAGACCCCGTAGTGGTGGGAACCTCGTGCACCATGTACACCTTTTATTGGAAGCTCTCTGTGGAGAACCATATCAATGCAAGAGAGCAATCCTGCTGGTTTTCTGGTTGCAAGTTTGAAGGAATAAAACTTTCTCCCCCTCCCCAACTCCTTGCATTTTACTTTATTCTTTGGGTTTCCCATAATACCTTTTCCCCTTTATTTCTTATTCCCCATGTCCCTCTGTTAACTTTTACCATGAAACTTGTCCATAGTGATCCGAAGATGCCAAATGGAAGGGCTGTCTCTCAACGGATGAAAGTTACTCCAGGGATAACAGGCTGATCTTCCCAAGTGTTCCCTACTTTTCCCTTGTTCAATAAATCCTAAATACCTTTATGTCTCTTCTCTTTTATCTACCCAAGAGCCCTTGAAGTTTTTGATCATTTACAGTGTTTCCATTCCTTTCAATTGTGGAACCATGTATAATTTGGGCGGGCCCATAAGCAAACCGATAGGGTATATTTTGTGACCTGGGGTTCTGCATCAAGAAGAGCACCAATGGTTTTCTGGGATTCACATATGAGCCTTGCTCCACTAATCTTCAACCAACGTACTTGTGGCTCAAACTTATGAGATAGATCTCACAAAATGACTTCAACTTAGATACTCAAGGGTTGAGCTACTATTAATGTTATTCTCATCCTCTGCCTCATATTCCCACACCACATTTATTTTATTTAGCATGCAACATGTTCTACTCACTGAATTTTGGTTGGTGGGTCGGGCATGAGTTGATAAATTTTCCATGCTTAACATCAACTTAAGTATTCCAAATTGTGTTTGCCAAAGATTCTATTAAACATATTGACAATCTTGAATTATAAGCATGCTTGATACCAGAAGCCCATAGACACAACATATGCAAGTTCTTCCAACAATTAGCAACATATAAATCTTTCAAATTTGCGATTTTGATACACAATTGGAATTTGACAAATTGAGTGACAATCAATTTGAGGTTACTGATACGTGCACATTAAATAGAAGAGATATAATAAGGGGATCCAAGAGATAAAATAGGGGAGAAAGAGATAACTGCTATCAATAACAAAAAAAGAAAAAGAAAAAATACAAGAGATTAAATAGGATAAAAGATGAGGATAACAAGGGTTTGACTTTACGGACGAAGCCATGACATCTCGGCCTAATTAGGAGGTAGCCCGCCTCTACTCAACAACTGAGCATTTGTTTCCTTTTTACTTTTTCATTCTCTCCATTTTTTCCCTATAAATAGATTTTACAACAACTTCTCCAACATCCCACAACTAAGAAGTTACAATAACAGATAATAACTACTAATCCCCTACACCACTACACTAATAACGGATAACTCCTACTAGTAATTGATAATTACTAAACAACATATGCATAGTCCTTATTTTTCAATAAAACTAATCCCGCCCAAAAGTCGTGCACGTAACAATTACACTCCCTAAAGACCCTGAGTGTGAATCAACTTCAATGCTTGCATCTAAATTTGTGGTGCTTAAGTAGCTAGACGAGTAATCAATAGAAGATATTGATTATTGGCTTTCAAAATTAACAGGCTAATCTTTTAAGTCCCCTCATTCTTGTTTGGTTTTATGAAAAAGATCCTACAACTGTACTTTCATACTTAAATATTCCATTAGGGCAAATTTTTTGAAAAGAACATAGACAAAGGATAAATTACATTTGGCTTTTCCCACAAACAAGAAGACTAACCTCAAACATACCTTTGGATAGTAAGCTGGCCCAACAGGGAGTTTTGACAGTATCCATTCCTTCACATCATCCACACCGTGACCATATTTGGCGCTCACAGGTATGACCTCATCAACATCGGTGAATTTCTCATACCACTGCAGTCACAGCGTTACTATTTTTATTTCTGGTAAGCCAAATATTAAATCTAAGTAACAACTAGGCTGATTCTGGCAGCAGTTTAGCAACAGTGGGATACATGTATAGGCTCTGACCCACCAGCCAATGGTTCTTCAGAGGCCCTTCAGCAAAAGCTGAATTGACCCAATCCGATACTTTAACAATCCAAACATAAACGTATTTTATGCCTGTCCAAGTAAGTTTCATTTCTCAGATTGTTATAAATAATAATCAACTATTTGGTGAAGGAGACATCTAGGATGACCCAATTTTGATGGTTCTCATATGCATTTGTGTCCTATTGACTGTTGTGGATATAGAGATGCATACCTTAAAGTTTTTTATTTAGAGAGAGAGAGAGAGAGAGAGAGAGAGAGAGAGAGAGTGTAAGAGGAAAAAATAAACTTCAACTCTGTTTGCATTCTAGAAAATGTATAAGGTCCCACTCCCAATGTAAAGTAATGACAATAATTTTTCACCAGTTACTAACCTCTAGTTTCTTCGCAACCTCACCTGGCTTAATTAGGTCCTTTTTATTCAACACCAACAAAGTAGGTACCTTATCTTGGACACTTCCAACCCTTTCTTCCAACACCTCGTCAATCTAAAAATAAATGAGAACAATTTAGAAAAGCAAATAGAGTTCCAAAAATAACTCGACCTAAGAAGCATACCTTTTGAGGCATTTTACATGCATCAACGACAATTAGTACACAGTCTGCATTAATGGCTGCACGGCGAACATTGCTCATCATCAGATTGTCCAACTTGTGCATCTTCTTTTCTATAACACCAGGTGTGTCATAGAGTATCATCTGCAAGCTAACCCATACAGATGAATAAAAATTTTACAAAATCCACTACATCCAGAGTTTCATTTAACTTAGTTTCATGAAATAGAAGCACCTTTTTTTTACCCGAAATCATGAAATAGAAGCACTGGTTCCATGTACAAGAACTTCTAATATGGGAATGAGTTAGAATCATTGATACGATAAAAATGAAATTATTACAAAAAAAGATTCTTCTTTGTAATATATTAAAAGTTACCTATCCAAAAAAATTATATTAGAAGTCAGCAAATTGCACATCACATTCATATAGTTTTAGAAATAGAACAAGATCCATACAGTTGACACTAAATAGTTGGAATAAGATTTTCATTCCATGATTTTTCCGCATACAAGTTGCCAGCCTTAGCACTTACAATTGTTCGTAAAACAAGATTTGGTCCAAGACAAGTCATGCTAGCCACCTCTTCTTGCCCCCCACCCCCCACCCCCCACCCCCCACCCTCCACCCTCCCCTTCCATCTCGTATTATTAGCAGCAAAACTAGTGACAGTTGACATACCAACCTGTTTGAAAGGTGGTAAGAGGGGAATTGAAGATTCTTAAGAAGATTTAAGTGGTTGCAACCTTGAGCATTTGGCAGGAAAGGAACAACAGCATCTGAAATGTATTTGAAGTCCTCTTTCAAGGTGGCCCAAGTGAACTAGTATGGTCCTATAGTCATCAAGCCACTGTTTGTTCGGAGCTTTATAGGTTTAGTGTCATCTTCTGCTTCTAGGTCTTTACAGTCAACTAGTTGCATGATGGATTTTTTATATATCAGGTCCTCCAGTACTTACTCTTTCACTTCATTAACTAAATTTCTCTCAACAAATGCCATATAATCTTCACACACAGATTCTAACCCCCCATCTTCACACACAGATTCTAACCCCCCCCCTTCTATTTTGTTTTCCTTTTCCTTTTCCTTTCATGGCTGCTATATGGCATGTGCATCTTACCGTGACCCAATTGTAACATAAAACAAAAACACCTTTAAGTCTTATCAAGGTAACAGGTTCCACAAGAGTAACTGTTGTAGAAAGCAATGTACCTGATAGTCAGGGGCAGAACATATACCAAGAATTCTGTGCCTCGTGGTTTGAGGTTTCTCGGTAACAATTGAGAGCTTTTGACCTATCATTTGGTTTGAGAGTGTACTCTTCCCGACATTAGGTTTACCCAGCACAGCTACATAACCTGCATTTATTACACCAACATTAAGATGACTTTGAGACACCCAAAGTTTCACAAAAGTTAAGCATGAGCTTCTATAATACCTGCAAGTGTGGAAACCCATGTGATAAAGAATAACTGAATAACTAGAAAAACAACATATTGGCCCGAAAGTTTATTTGCCACTATGTCACATGGTTTTTTGATAATAAATGTACTGATTCTGGAAAAAGATTCAATTCCAGAATCCCATGGTATCAAGAAAACCACTACCAAGAAAACCTCAAAGCATCCTACATAGCAACCTCTCGTTCCATCCTTTCCAGATTAACGGAATTGTCAGCAAATTGGCCTTATCTTCCTTAACTTCTCTAGTAATATCTTAATCATCTAGCTCCATGAACTTAAAAACCAAACATAAGGTTTTTACATCCTAGTGGAGTTTGTAGGATCACCATCCTAATCAACAAGTAGTTGGGTTGAACTGACTTGACTCAGTCAGAACAGAGAGGGTAAGTAGACAAACATGGCTCAACTAAAAAGAAGGGCACACTGCACACAGTGAGGACTAGAATCCTTAGTAATAGCAGTAAGGGTTCAACTTCAGCTTTGCTCATTTTTTTATATTTCCCGCCCTTATTTCCGTAAGATTCTCGAGACGCTAGCAAAACCAAGGTGTAAAAATATGGAAAGCCAAAACATATAAGATAAAAGAGAAAACACGACTAACCGCTTCGGTGATTAGAGTCAGTCTGAAAGTTGAGTTCTTCCATCTCGTAGTCATCGAGCAAAGCCGAATTCCAGTCTGGTTTATCACTTAAAGATAAAAAGGGAAATTCGTCGTCGTCGGAGCAGCTCGTCCTTGCAAGTTTCTCCGTTTCTTGCTTGAACCTTTGCCTGCTTGAAACCCGCTTCTCCCACACAACCTCTCGATTTCTCGCCCACGACAATGTTTCCCGTAAAGGGTTTCGCGACGACCGCTGAAATAGGACATTTCCCTGAGGAAAATGAGACGAAGAATAACAGAGAGCATTTTCTCTCATAAGAGTCGCATGGAGATGCCGGTTGAGCTGCATCGGAGACTGGAGAGCTTACTTTGTTCCTTGTCTGTTCATTCATGATGTTTCCTTTATCTGTTCCAATTTAATTTATCTTTCGACGAAGGAATCCAAATGCCTTTTCAATTATATAGTATTTTGTCCAAAATTTTGAGATTAATTACAAAAGAGCCACTCTCAGAAACCCTCAACCTCTAGTCCGCCTCACGTACAATGTTAATAGCTTGTAGTACACCATGAACTGCTAAATTTCATTAGAAATAATATATTACTGAAAAAACTTACCCATTTGTTCTTTTTGACAAGTACATATATTTATTTGTAGTATAGTATATCATGAATAAAACGAACAGACCATGACTTCTACTTCTTGTGCAAAATTACACTCAAACAGTGGCTTGGGTTCCTTTATCCGGTGCACAGCAAGAATCAAAGTGATTTTACAAAGCATATAAAGAAATGAATTAAGGCTACAAGCCTACAACAATTAGTGCAAATGCCTGCCTTGTTGCAGATTGCAAGGGAAGGAGGTACTATTAGTTTTTAACTGCTTACACAAATTTTGTGATCTCACATTTTCTAGCAATGGTGAAAACAGTGTAACTCATGAAAGGCCAATGTATTTGGCCTTCCTACAATCTTAGTTTCACTCAGAACATGGTATTATCATCATCATCATCACTATTCATTTTATGGGAAGCTCATGGCTTGGTTGCATCATCACCATCAAAAGCTTGAGAAGGCATGGAGCACGATGATTCGGTTCCTGTTGGGAGGTAAGACCATGCAAAGGCCACAGCACCGAGTGCAACAGCAGTGCCTATTGAGCTCCAAACCCACCTTTGCATTCTTTTCCTCCTTTGCCTTTGACGCCGACCCACCTCTTTACATACAAGAAAAAAATAATGACATGAATCATAGTGACCAAAATACACTGATACGAGAGGGGATAAAAAAAAATGGATACAAACCAGAAACAGCTAAAATGTCTAAAATCATAGGGGCATATGTCATATAGTAACTATTTCTGTGCACCTTTTCTATATGCCTACATATTAAAGTTTGTAGAAGATTTTTGCAGATTGTAATGGACAAACAGAGAGAGAGAGAGAGCTCACCAACAGCTTCTTGATTCCTCTGAGACATCTCATGATTCACAGCTTCATAATAATGTAGCCGGTCCAACAATCGAGCAATTTCAAAGTTTTTTGACTCAATCCAAGATTCCATCTCCATCTCAGCCTCCGCCCTTGCAGTGCCCCTCCCTACAGAATTGGATACCATCCGTGCAATATATATCTGCTGGCGCAGCTCTTCCCCAGGATCAAGATTTAAATTTTTATCGTCTCCAGCAATGGTTGAAGCTGAAGGGATAGTCAGCCCTTCAAGGGATAATTGTTCCCTGATCCTCTGCCACAGTTTTTGCATATTATGGAGGGCTTCCTCTGCTTGCTTTCGCTTTTCAATCTCTGTTAACAAATTCAGTCTTATCTCACGCAGTTCAGCTTCCATGTCACGAAGAGATGACTGCGGGCCCCCCTCACTAGAGAGTTCTGCACAGAATAAGATATTAAAGCTTGGGGATGACATGTTAAACACATATTTTTTTCTTCTTAAAGATTAGTTAATCACATGATTGATAAATCAATATTTCAAAAAACAACTAATGCTTCAGAAACTCAACATGTCATCTCAATCAAAACACCTTCAATTCAAGGGGTAAAGCATTTATTAATTGAAAACCCAATTATCCCCGTACCACTTGAAAATCTTGAAACTATTGTAACTTGGTCAAGTTCAGGAAACAAAATAAAATAATGAGGATATATGCAAATGATACACAGGCTTTATTTTCTGTAGGCTGTCTCTTTCAGTCGCTTGGTAAAATTGCAATAGCGTAGAGATCCAAATTATTAATTGTTTAAGCAGTAGGCAAGGCACTAGGTCCAAACACAATCCCAATAGGCATGTGGAAGAGTTTAGGAATTTGTGATTTATCTTGGTTAATCAAGTTGTTTAATAAGATTATGAGTACAAGGAAAATGCCAAATGAATGGAGAAGAAGCATTGTGGTTCCGATTTATAAAAATAAAGGTGGTATTTTGGAGCTGCAATAATTATATAAGCATAAACTAACCTATGAAATTGTAGGAAAGAGTTATTAAAAACCCATTTGAGATAAGAAACTACTATTACGAAGAACCAATTTGGTTTTATGCGAAAAAGATCTACGCATGGTTTAAAGTATCTCCAATACCGATTTGATACCCTCCGATACGTATCTTAAATTTAGCCGACCGATATTGATACTTTAATCCTTGATTTTTAGCATATCTTAGCGTATCTCCGATATGATACGATACGATACCCTCCGATTAAATTTAGCCAAATGATACAACGATTTACTTTTAAGAGACTCATGGAAAATTTTAAAGATTGCAAAAAGGATTTCCATATTGCCTTCATTAACCTAGAAAAGGCTTATGACAGAGTCCCTAGAAAGTTAATCTAGCAAGTACTAGAAAAGAAAAGTGTTTCAAGTAGATAAGTGGACATAATTCTAGTGTAAGAATCGTGGGGGTCAAGGCAGTGAATTCTCAACAATTGGGCTATTTCTATGATCAACTATAAGCACTTATCTATTTGCATTTACCATGGATGATTTAAATAGAGACATTCAAGATGAGATTCTTTAGTGTATGCTATTTGCTGATGAAATTGTTTTGATGGATGAGACAAAAGCAGGGATTAACACCAAGTTGGAGTTATGGAGATCAATCTTGGAATCAAAAGGTTCTAAGATAAGCAAAACAAAGACGAAGTATATGGTGTGTAACTTTAGTTACACTAGGACGGATAATTAAGGTGGTGAAATTGATAAGGGAGATTCAATCAAATGATTATTTTAGGTATCTGGACATAATCATATATAAAGAAGGTGATATTGAGGATAATGTTTCACAGCGAAATAAAATAGGATGGATGAAGGGGAGAGATGCAACAATGTGACAAGAGTATTGTGTGATAGAGGCATTCCTTTAAAATTTAAGAAAAATTCTATAAAACAATCATATGTGATTGGCTATGATGTATGATGTGGAATGTAGGGCAGTTAAGAAGCATTATATAGATAAACTCAATGTAGCTGAGATGAGAATATTGAGATCAATGTGTGGCAAAACTAGGACAGATAAATTAAGAAATGATCATATTAGAGCTGATTTGGGTGTAGCTCCAATACATAATAAGTTGATTGCCTTTATTTCTTTAGGGGGAAAAGAACGCTCTCTGGTTGCGAGGCCCCTGTGCTGGGCCTATACACCAATGCAGGGGCCAATAAGGGGGCGCACATGGGCAATTATGATACATGGGATGGAATGTTGGCCAGTCAAAGAAATGTTATATAGAATAGACATTTGTAGGAAGGATAAAGTAAGGAATGAGAATATTAGAGCAGATTTTTGAGTTGCCTTGACCAATGACAAGCTCTGTGAAAGTCTTTTGAGGCGGTATGGTCATGTTCAAAGGATGCCTGAAGACTCCTAAGGAGGAGTGATCTGATTCAGATAGAAGGAGCTAAAAGAGCTACAGGCAGGCATAAAATGACTTTAGGTGAAGTTGTGAGGAAGGACATGCATAATCTCGGTCTAGTCCCAAGTATAACCATGGATAGAACCTAATGGAGAGTAAGGATCCATCTGACTAATCCCATTTAGCTGAGACTATCTTGACTTGTTGGGATGTGCCTCTTTCCTCTTACTCTCATTTTTCTACTCTCTTCTTTCTTTTCTCAGCTCTCATAATTTCATCTCTTCCCTCCCCCTTTTTTTGTTTGGACAATTTTTCCACTCGGTTTTGTATGGATCCATGTAGCCAACCCCATTGAGTTTGGATAAGGTTGAGTTTGTTGTCATGTTGTTGTTGTCGTTGTTGTTGTTACTGGGGTGGGGGCATCATTTCGCCGCCCTCTCTGTCCAGATTCAAGGGCTACACGACTAGGAAGCATTGTTTCCCCTCTCTTTATTTTAATTTGTTATTAAGTGTTTTAGTTAGGCTGGATTAGGATTCTATTAGTCCAATCCTATTTGAATCTATTTTCATTATTATTTTAGTTTCCTAGTTAGTTTAAGTTACCATATTAGTTAAGGATCAGGTTAGTGCTTTCCTTTTTAATGTAGGAGTTTATTTTCGGGTCTTCTATATAAATATGTAAGAGGGACTAGCATTGTCCACAAATTTAATAAAGAAAATTGCAGCTTTTGCTTGCTTCTTCATGCTTGAATACCTCTTGCGTTTGATCAAGGAGACTGGTGATTGATCTAATCGAACCACCTTGCAGCGTGAAGCCCGGGTCTATATTCTACTGTTCTTTTTTTCTGAAGTTGCTGCTATATTACTGGATTTCTGATTCTTCTAGTTCTAATTGCCATCAATAAGTAAGTTCCAATCTGGAAATTCCTGCAGCTAGAACCTTTGCTTCTAGAAGATCATATACTACATGTTTTTTGAGATTAAGCAATCTAGCCATTAGAATCTGTCCAGATCTTGAGCAGTTATTTCAATCCTCAAGAAGAACTCAATCAGAATCCTGCCCCTGCTGATCTGGACATATATTGAGTTTTCCCATTCTGCCCTTGATTGGTAATCTGTCCATTTAGCTAAATCAATATGTGGATTATGATCTGTTTCTGCCGAGATTTACAACCCGTATACAGAACCGATTGGACAGTTTAGTTCTGATTTCTGGAGTTTATTTTGATTAGTCGAATTACTGATTTTACCTTCTCCTAAGTCAACTAGGATTGGCCCCAAATTTCACATCTTTTCATTAGATTGATCTGTAATTTTCAGCAGCTGTCCTACTACTGATTTCCAAGATTTGATTTGAGTTTGGATTTATCTTGACAATCTGATGAATTTGAAATCTAGCATGTACTAGAGAAGAGAAGGGTGTCGATTAAATACATGGACATACATAAATATATGTATGAGGGCATTGTGACTATTGTGAGAACCTCGGGAGGTCAAGGGCCTCAAGGCAGTGAATCCCCAATTACAATTATGCTACATCAAGGATTTGGCTTAAGCCCTTATTTGTTTTCTCTTATCATGGATGATGTAACCAGGAACATTCAAGATGAAGTTCCATGGTGTATGCTATTTGTTGATGATATTGTTTTGGTGGATGAGAAAAAAGTAGTGATAACACTAAGATGGAGTTATGTAGATCAACCTTGGAATCAATAGGTATTAAGATTAGTAGAACGATGGAGTATATGAGTTGTAAGTTTAGTTACACTAACATGGATAATGATATGGTGAAAATTGAGGAGAGAGTAATTATTTAAGATATATTGGGTCAAACATAAATAAAAAATGTGATATAGAAGATGATTTCACAGAAAATTAAAGTGGGCAGGATGAAGTGGAGAGATGCATCCGAAGTGTTGAGTGACTAATATATTCCTTTAAAGCTTAAGGTAAAATTCTATAGGATAGTCGTACAACTAGCTATGGTGTATGGGGCGAAGTGTTGGGAAATTAAGAAGAGCCATATAGATAAGCTATGTGTAGCATCATGAGGATATTGAGATGGATGTGTGTACAGAATGACCATATTTGAATTGATTTGGGAGTTGCCCCGATTCATGATAAGCTCCGAGAAAGCCGTTGCAAGTAGCATGGCCATGCTCAACGAAGGCCTTGGGATGCATTAATAAGTAAGTGTGATCTAATTGAAGGAGCTAAAATAGCCAGGGGCATGCCTAAAATGACCATAGGAGTAGTGAGGAAAGACATGCATAGTTTAGCTCTTGTCCCTAGTATGACCCCAAATACAGCTAATTGGAGGGCTAGGATCCATGTAGTCGATTCAATTTAGGTGGTTCTACTGAGTTGTAGTGTTCCTTTCTTTTTACTATTACTATTATTATTTTGCCATTGCACGGATCCATGTAGCCGACCCCATTTAGTTGGGATAAGGTTGAGTTGTCATCGCCGTCATTGTTGTTGTTGTTGACCTAAAATGACCCGAGGAGAAATGGTGAGGAAAGACATGCATAACTTAGGCCTTGTATCAAATATGACCTTGTATAGAGCAAATTGGAGGGTAAAGATCAATGTAGCTGACCCCATTTAGTTGGGATAAGGCTAAGTTGTTATTGGATATAGTTACATATAGAAAGAGTTACACCAGCCCATTCCTAAAGTGTATCACACTCCACTCCGCAAAACCCTAAATGTGCTCTTGCACAAGCTGACCCCTTGGCAATTCGTAAGACATATCTTGCTTGCCACTGATATATAGCTTTACTTGCAATATGAGATGTACAGATATGGATTTTATGAAAACAAGGCACATAGATCATCAAGGCCTTGACCATTTGCCATGGGAAATGAAATTACAACCATGCACCACAGAGTGACAGACCAAAATTTTCGGCTACAGTCTGCCTCTAGAAACATAGGCATGTTTACTACATAACTACATAATACACTAGTATGGCAGTAAATGACATTTTACTGTATATACATCATATCTGTTCCATAAAATAACTACATTCAGTCGAGACCTTCAGTTGCAATTCACTGTGCAGTTCTACCTATTTGCTCTTCAAATGGGGATTGCAACTAGTTCCACAAAACAGCAAAAAAACCAGCGACCATTGTGAAACATAATATTTGGCAACCAAGAAACAGTGCACAGGTGAAGTATGGCTCAGGTTCATAACATAAATAAAAAAGGAGTGCAGCTGAGATGCAAATGTTGAGATGGATAAACAGAAATACAAGAAAGACGGTATTATTCCACAAAATGAGTGCATGGGTAACTAGGTACGAACCTAGGAATGGTGCCAAAACATTATAAGGTGAGCGAGAGTGCATTGAGATGGTTTTTTCATGCCAAAATTACAAAAGACTGTACCAGTGATGAGTAAAATTATGCAAGTTGAGATTGTAAAGGGGCAGCAGTAAGGACAAAAAGGACTTTGGTCGAAGTAGTGAGGATGCCATTACAGAGGCATGGTACAATTATGACATTTAGATTTGAATCGGGGAAAAGAACTCGTTCCTGACCCTAAAAGATATCATTAAAAATTTAAGTCGACATCCATGGAGCTTAAATTTTGACATAGAAGATCTACATCGGCAGTATAAGTGATACAAGCAAATCAAAGATGAATGATTTACAATGGTTTTGGCAGAATAGTAACAATGAGATGACATAAAATGGATTAATATAGTTATAGAGAAAAGAGAAGAAGGACCTCTAACCTTCCCAAGCATCATAGAATTCACCACTTGGAGTAGTCAACCTGAATGAGCGCTCGCCCCCACTGTTGTACTCCACATCATTATTGCTGCCGATACTCATGGACTCCTGAGGATCAAAAAAATCTTCACACTCAGAGTCTCTCTCCAAGTTGAACGCCACCGACTTTGACGAATCCTCGGTTCTAACCAAACTGCCATCCAAATTACTGCTTCTGATATCCTCGTTATGGAAACCATTCTGACCCATCTCCTCCTTATGAGGACCGTAAACAGTAACAGTAGCAGTAGCAGTAGCAGTAACAGTAACAGGAGAGATCGCATCTTCGGCAGAACCAATAGTGGTACTGTCTGTGTTTCTTCCATTCTCATCAGCGGTGATGTCTCCCTCTGGAGCTTGTTGGT
Source organism: Macadamia integrifolia (assembly GCF_013358625.1). Lineage (NCBI taxonomy): Eukaryota > Viridiplantae > Streptophyta > Magnoliopsida > Proteales > Proteaceae > Macadamia > Macadamia integrifolia. The sequence goes on along the minus strand of NC_056560.1, from coordinate 4,104,931 downwards.
TCAAGGAGACGCTGTTCTGAGAGACGCTCTTGAGAAGACGGGGACCACGCCGTTTGTGATTGATGATGTAAGGAGAGGGAGGGAAGGATGAGGCTGACGAAGAGTCCGGGACAGGGGTTACCACAGGGGTGGCATAGAGCGCTGGAGATATCTGCGGCAACTGCGTTTGTTTCGTTTCCGTCGATGAATGTCTCCTCTCGAGCTTCATATTGAGAGGTTTAACGATGGATTTCGGAGCTCCTGGAGCTCCCGGTTCCAGTAACCTATCAAGGGCGATGGCTGTAAAGGTCGGCATGGCCTCCTCAGACAATAAATCGATGAAATCTCCGAAACCCAATAAGCCAGAATGAAACCCTAAATTTCTTTATTTAGGGCTCAACTCCAATCAAAATCACAAAGCTCAGAAAGAAAACCTAGAACTCCACAATATCTTGGATTCTTGACGTCCTTTTGTTCTTCGGCACCATGGAACCAGATGTTAGGAGAGGCGAGGCGAGGCGAGGCGATGCAACGGAATTAATTCAAAGCTGAAATTCAAGTACAGGTCGCCTTAATAGCTGAATCGAATCGAATCACAACCAACGGCGAGTGGTGATCTGACAAAAAGGAAATCCATTAGAATCCCAAATGAAAGAAAAACGCAACAAAAAGAGATGGAATAGATTCAAAATGAGATGTATGGAATACCGAAAATGAAGAAGATAAAAGAAAAGAAGTTTCTACAAATGAATTGAAGTCGTTGAAATTGCATCCACCTTCGTGAAGATGAAAGGAATGACAGAAGCAAAACTTTCAAGAATCTGTGTAGGTTTTGATGTGTAACAGTAATAATAATAACTACCTTAGCTTCATCTTCTTCACAGCAAGTCCGTAACAGAAACCCCTTTTCTAAGCTCTCTCTCTCTCTGTCCCTCTCCTCGCCGCCCGCAAAATTTTGAAAAGGCGCACTTCAAAGGGTTTGAAGTTTGAACGAGCTCGATGATGTATGCGTCTATGTGATGATGAGCTGTTACCTTGTTCATGGGCTTGAACTTGGTGGGTTTGGGCCACACGTCAAGGCTTTCGTTTAGTTATTATTTTTTTCGGTCATCATATATACTTGGAGGCCACGGAAATTCTTTGGTGAATCGCAGATGTCCACTCCACGGTAGAGTTTGCTTGGGGGACAATCAAAACGTCGGTGATGGGAGCTTATTCTTATTTCTCACTCCTTCGATCGTTGGTTTAGAATCTTTGACTTACTGTTAACCAAGCATGGAACATTACACATTTAAATAATTTTTTTTTTTTTTTTTAAGAACGGCAAAACCAACCAGATCTGATCTATAGAAAAATGGAGGTTCCCATCCCATACTTTTTTATTCACGTCACGTCACGTCACATAGATACCCTTTTCAAGTCAAATTGTATTTTTCTCTAGAAGTCAAATTTTTAATTAGATATATTTTCCAACTTTTTGGTATAAACAAGTAGAAACGTGAGGGGGGCCTACACACCCCTTACCTCTTTTTTTGTAATTTTTGGGTGCTAAAAGAATCATGACATAGAGAGTCAAATGAGTTCACTTTCATCCCCCCTTTTCTTTTTTTCTTTTTCTTTTTTAAGAACACTTTCATCCCATTTCATGAATTTTGCAGCTTCCATACCTACTTAGTATCAAATTACTTGGAGACCAAGGCTGATACGCATTAGAAAGTATAAAAATAGAGAAATATCAAGCATTGGAATAGATTTTGGATTCAAAATTTATTCCAAAAATATATATCAAACACGGTCTCAATATTTAATATGTTACGGTTTTTGTCATCTATAGAGTTTAAATTGACATTATCTTTACATGTTAATGGATGATATAGACATGAATATTTCTCCACTCTGTTTAACTTGAGTTCTAATTGATTTACTTAGGCATCGTTTGATAATGTTTCTGTTGTTTCTATGTCTAGAAACAGCAGAAACGGCTATTCATGGTTTGTTGGTGTTTGATAAACATGTTTATCGAAACGTCTTTTGCAGACATAATGCTACTAAAAAATCCAATAGTAACATCAGATGTCCAAAAGGGAGAGAGGGTTCGATTGCCTCTTTTTAGATTTAAATAGTTGAGAGATTAATCGGGCACAACAACCTTTTTTTTTTTCTCTCAAATTTATTTTTCGAAACGATAAGTCCGACTTGTTTCATCAAAGTTGTTTATAGAATTGTAAATAGACATAAATTTTGATTTATATTTATAAAAACAGGTGAAACAGAACATCTTTATCAATTATTTTTTAAGTTGTTTCTCTGTTTCTGGTAACAAAAAAACACAGAAACGATAGAAACAGAACATTGTCAAATAATGCTTTTAGTGTTTAAGAATTAGGAACTGGATTCCAGATTGGTCTCCGTCAATTCCAAATTAGAAAAACCTTTTTTTTTTAAACCTATTCTAGCTGATTTTTCAAACACTGGATTCACTTTGTGAGATGTGTTATCCAAGTTGACTTCCAAGTTTCAAAGATATATCTCTAGTCACAAATATAGATGGTTCCTCATTAGTTGCCTTGAATTATTCATTTTATTTTATTTTTTGATAAAAACAAAGTCTTCTATTTATAACTCATTTATGTAGTCGTTATATAACTGTTGGAGTCTCTTTATTCATTAACTTTTTCACAACTAGAAATTACCTATGTCTTTATTCCCGAACTTTTCTACAACTAGAAATTACCCTTCCCCTTTATTACTCATTAATTTCTCACTAAAGCAGGGTGGGGCTAGATGGCCATTACACCAACAATATTTATCTTTGGCTACTAACCATTGTTTAAGGGACACGCTTGGTCCAACGATGAGGTATGAGTGTTGTGACCTAGTGGTCAAGCGGTCAAAATAAACTCTCAACATTCTCAAGGTAAGACTGCATAGTTTTCTTCCCCCCTGTGGACCTCGCACATGCGAGAGCCTCATGCACAGGATATGCCTTTTTATTGACCATTGTTTCACTCACTAAATCTCTTCTTCTCATCTATCCAAATTGTTTTTAATAGTAATAAACCATTATTTGCTTTTAATGAGAAATCTTTAAGAAGTAGGTCTCAACCACCAGCTCAAATTCTTCAGCACTTTGACTCTCAAGGGAATTTACTTCTTTTATTCTTTTATTAGAAGCTCAACTAGTTCAATTAAAACTATTAATATTTCTTGAATTACCCCACCATTAGGTTTTATTAAGCTTAATGCTGATGGTTCTAGTTTAGGAACTCCGGTTCCAGCTGGAATCGAAGGAGTCTTTCAAGAATATCATGGCAAGTCCATATCAGGTTTTGTTGAATATATTGGCATCAATTTTGCTTTTATAGAAGTATTAGCAGTAAGGCAAGCTAGGTCTCCAAATCGTGAAAGCTATAAATGTTATTACTATGTGATTATTGAAGGTGAATGTGCTCTAATCATCAACATACCTAAGGGGTTATTTTTTAACATTCCATGATGTATAAAACAACTTAGATTTCATTAGTGTCATCCTACACTAGTTGTTGGTCACTTTATCATGTCAAGCATGCCACCCAGCATGTTCACTGCCTTGGCTCTGATTCTGGGTATTTTCCCCTCTGTAAACACTCAAATTTGGTAATTTCTCCAATTTAGCTTCATTGTAGCTAAGGATTGTGTGTTCTTAATGCAATTCCCCTTTATTGGTACAGGAAATGAAGCTCACCATTCAATTCTGAAGCAGCACCAACTGATTCACCTGGATGACCTATGCAATGCTCATTTTTTCGTGTTGGAGCATCCCAAAGCAGAGGGAAGATACATCTGCTCCTCCAGGGACATCACCATCTTTGAGCTTGCAAAGATGTTGAGGGAAAGATACCCAGAATACAACATTCCTACCACGTATTACACTCCCTATACAATAAAGCTTTCCTTGATTCTTCATTTCCCTGGCTTAGCCCTTATTTAGATTCAGTTCCATACAAGAACAAAGTGGCCTCAGCTAGTATACTTATCAATATGTGTTAGAATATGAAAGATAATTTAATTTAAATTATTATAAGATTCAAATTACCTTATAGTTTCTTGTGTCTTTTCAGATTTGACCATCTTTTTATCTTCTTGTATGACCCCTCATATAATTATCTCTATGTATTCTCATAACCTTTTGTGTATTTACAAATAATACTTAATATGGTCTCTTCATTTTTAGGACTTTATCTCTTCATCTTAAGGATTTTTTTACTTCACTTTATGAGAGCCTTTGTCTCTTCATTTTGAGAGACCTTATCTTTTTTTCTTCTTGTGAAAGACTTGAATGGGGGATCTTATCTCTTCCTCTTCTTGTGAGAGACTTGAATGAGAAACCTTATCTCTTCATTTATTTTCTGAAAGTCTCTTTTCCTCTATAAATAGAGGGGATCTCTAGGCATTGTACACACCAATTGCAATTACAAAGTCCACTCAAGTTATGATGTGTTGTGAGGATTGAGATATTATTTTACTCTTATTTTGAGTGTATATACTTAAGTGTATTTTGAGTTTTCCATCTTTAGTTTGAGCACAACGTTGGAATACTCGAAGGGGTCTAGCAGTTGAGTGCACAACTACTATGGATGCCATTGGGTTGTTTCATCTTGAAGGTCGACTCGTAACTCATCCAGTTGCACCATTGGGGGCGTCTACGGTCTTAAGGAGAGTGTCAAGTGACACAACTCAACCTGTTTATATTGTCAACATATTTTGTTACAAGATTTCTAAGAGTTCATGGTTCGAAGATCTCTTGAAAGCTCAACAACCAAAGATAAGTGTGCTCACTAAATATTCTAATCCACCCATTTTTCTACAATATGAAACATCTATTTTGCAGGTTTATGGGTATTGATGAGTCAATCAAGCCTGTTCATTTCTCTTCAAAGAAACTCACGGACTTAGGCTTCAAATTCAAGTACACCGCAGAGAATATCTTTGATGGAGCTATCCGCTCGTGCAGGGAGAAGAACTTGATTCCACTTAAAACATTAGAGAAGCCATGTGCTGCAGAGAACCAAAAACTAAATGGAGCGGAGGAGAAAATCTCTGCAGTTGGGGAAGAGAACCAGCAACGCAGCAACCCATTAAGGCATAGAAGTGTTCCTTTTGTGTTTCTGCAATCCATATTGGTGTGATTTCTTTTACTGGAAGCTTAATGGAATGAATGAAACCAATGCTAACGACTTTTAGAATTTTCTTTTCCATTTGTTTTTGTTTTGGGTCATTTGTCATTTTGAATATAATCCTGATTAACCAAATTATTAAGGTTCCCTTTGGTTGCAAGGGAAAGTAAAATGGAGGAAAAGTGATGTGAAATTTTCAATCTTAGAAAGGATTTTTTTTTTTTTCTAAATTACCTCAAATGGTTGTATCACTAAATTCAAATCATTCTATATATGGCTATTAAAATTTATTTTACTTTGAATCTAAATACCTTAGGTTTCAAAACTAAAATAAAATGGTATCTAAAAAGCATCATTATTAAATTTGGTGATTAGTTTATACAATCATGTTAAATAATGAATATAAATTTTTTTGATCTGGATAACTTTTGCTGGCCACTAAGTGTGGTTCATGTGTTTTTTGTCTGTGTATAAAAATATGCAACAGGTTATTTGTATATATAGTCCAGAGTCGAGCCTAGTGCTCCATTTTGCTTATCTAGCTAGGACAACTATTATCACAAACACTCAACCTAGAATCATGTACACATCTTCCGATTCCTAATTGTTCTTTTTTTTTTAGAGTAATTTACAACGCTACCCCTTGAAGAATGCCATTATTAGATAAACACCCCCTGTATAATGCCAAATTATACTCAAACCCCTTGCCGTCAGTCATGGTTATAGAATATACCTTATATGCTGATATCAACTGTTATATATTTTTTTAAATACTAAAATGCCCTTGTAAAAGTTGAAGTACCTAATATACCCTCTAATAAGTCTCCAACCTTAAAATGAAAAAGACCCATCCCCAAATCGATACCAATCTCTCTTCGTAAAGAACAGCGGCAAATCCATATTTTTTTAGAATTCATATTCATCCGTCCATCGTCTCTCAACCTGAAACCTTAGAAACACCAGAAGCTTTTTCACATGCAAGGTTTGGTCTTAAATCAAGAGAAGCCATATCCTTGGATTTTTCAATGTTCCCAGACCCATCTGCAGTTTTTTTTTTTTTTTTAATAAGAAAACAGAGCAAATACGTTTTGAATAAAAAAAAAAAACATAGTAATCACTTGCAGGGATGGAAAAAGATGGCTTAGTATCATAAGAGTTGAGCAATTGGGAAAGAAGCATCGTTTCCATCCATATGTTAAAATCTAATTTTTAATCCTAAATCACATGAACACAAAAATTGAGAGAAATAAAACGGAAGAGATAAGAGAGTAGAATTTCTCCAGATCCGCTTCATGAGGCAAGCTAGAACACCGCCTTTAAGATTTTGCAAAAACGGAGATTTGCAAATTTAGCGTTGTCTCATACACAACACCCACATGATGACAACACCGGAGAGCTAGTAATCAGTAATCGACGCAATTCAAAATCCTAAAACTAGATCTATTAAACCATTTAGATAGAAAACCCCTTGGGCAATAAAGGCCAAAACCCTAAAAGAAGAGAAGAACTCTACTGGAGAGGCTCGCAGTTAAAGACTGTGAACCCATCTGTAGGTACTTCTTTTCGGGCGGATCACTGATTTTTGAGGAATAGACTTGATAAACCCTAAGGGGCTCCCCTGAATCAGAAACCCCTTCCTCCTCCTTCATTTCAGTTTGATAGCCAAAACCCTAAGGGGTTTCCTGAAGCAGAAACCCCATGTTTCTCCTTCTTCATTTCAAGTTGAGAGCCGAAACCTTAAGGGGCTCCCCTAAAGCAGAAACCCCCTTGTCGTCCGTTTCAAGTTGAGAGCTTTCACAATTGCCTCCTCCCTTCTTCATTTTAGGCTCTTTTCTTTGTTCTTCCCTCCTTTCTTCTTTGTTTCAGGTTGGAAGATGGGATCCGAAAGACGGTGGAAGAGCTTCACTCGGATTAGACCTGGATCCATTTGAAGGGGAAAAGGGTTTTGAATAACATCCATTGGATTGATAATATACACATTCCGGTAAAAACATATGTTTTAGTCAATAGGGTACAATAGTCATTTTAACTCATCACTTAACAGCAATTGACGGTAGGGGGTCTGAGTATAATTTGATATTCTACAAGAGGTGTCTCTCCAATAATGATATCCTCTAAGGGGTGGCACTGTAAATTACCCCTTTTTTTTATGTTATTCAAAAAAAAAAAAAAAAAAGAGTATGAGCCATATCTACAATGATTCAATTGGTGACCTTCTTTTATGGAAAAAACAATGTCCAAATGTGTTCCTTGCACCTACACACTGGGGGAAGAAATAATCGCCATGCACCTCTTATTGCATGCCCATGCATACCTCCTCCTTGGCCCCAGCACAAGAGCAAGGGCCACTCTACTGGGTAGCAAACCGTTTCCTTTATATTTTTTGATTCCTACTTATTCGATTCTTAGGTGTACAATATGAAGTGCCATCACAGAGGAAACAAACATGTTATTTATTTTTATCTTTTTAATTTTTTAATTTTTATGAAAGAGGAAACAAACATGCACTGGAAAAGAATCTTGTAAAAGTACAGAAATCTGGACTTTGAAACTCCACGAGAAAGATAAACCAGGGGTTTTTTTGGTAGAACAAGGGCCATTTTCATAACGATATAGGTATGCAAGTTCTCTGATCTATTTACACAAGTAATAAAATAACATAAATCTACGAAGAAGCTTTGTATCCATGCAAATAGTGGAGCTCTTTGTCGGATCCAAATCATCTTTTTTAATGCAAAAATTTAATGGTCACGACAAAAAAGTTCACACTCATTGTACAGGGAAAAGCAAAATATAGCATTTACTTTCCTCTCACAGTCCTATCCTCTCTCCTCTTTCTCATTAAATATTAGGATCCTTCTCTCATTAAATATGTGGTGTCCTCTTCTTTTCCTCATTAAATATATCGTATCTGTTTTTTTTTTTGGAGGAATAATGATTGTCTGCCGCAGGTGTGGGGTGCGGTGAGCATTGAACAGTCGAAACGACATTGACATGTATCCTAATGTCATTTTAGCCATCGCATACTCGCCGCACCACCACATCCGCGACAAAAGATGTTTTCATAGGGAGAGGGAGGAGGGAGTGTGTGTAAGATCTTCCTAACCATTGGTTTGACATGTTAGGTACCAGTATAAATAGGCCACATGATACTTACAAGTTGTTTTACCAAAAAAAAATACTAACAAGTGGGTTGAGATCTCCTGGATTGCCAGGTAGTAACTTCATTAAATATACCGTATTTTCTCAATTATTGGTTTTTTTTTTTTTTTCTAGGGGGGAAAGGGTAAAGTCCACATCCTCTGTAGCCGCTGCAATGGTGCAGTGAGTATATAATGGATGGGAACATCTGAACACACCAAGGGATTCCCAGCCATAGAATGTTCACTGCCATTGTCATATAGAGGATGTGGAGGTGGGGGGTTGGGGGCGGGGGTGGGGGGTTGTAAGATCTTCCCAAGTATTGGTTTGACATGTTAGATACCAATATGACTTACAAGTTGTAACCTTTAGACATTGAATGGTAGCTAAAGCATATTTAAAGGTTAGATCAGAGCCTGAAATATAGAAAACTGAGACCGGAGGGTGACAGTACAACTAATACGGAGACTAGACAGAGAGAGAGGAGACCCACAGAGATCGGGAAGGGAGAGAGAGAGAGAACAGTGCCTGTGAAAGTGAGATGAAGGGTCCAGTAGCAGTGACTGGAGCAGCTGGTTATGTTGGATCATGGCTTGTTATGAGGTTACTTCAAGAGGGTTACACAGTCCGGGCGACCGTTCGGGATCCCAGTTCAGTATCTTTCTGTTTTCATAGTTCAAATCTTCTCTCTTTTTCTTTCCCTCACTGCGATAGTAGTACCTTTAGTTCAACTTTCTAATTGAAGTTGAATTTCTTCTTCTCCGGGTGTTATCGCAGAACAGAGTAATCCTAAATTTAACCTTTTTGCAGCTGATCTCAGGAAGACAAAGCCCTTGTTGGACTTCCCAGAAGCGAGCGAGCAACTTACCCTCTGGAAGGCAGACCTGGATGACGAAGGCAGCTTCGACGAGGCATTCAAAGGATGCACTGGAGTTTTCCATGTGGCCACCCCGATGGACTTTGAATCAACAGACCCTGAGGCAACCTTCCATTACCAACGATTATTAAGTTTAAACTGTCCAGAGAAGTAAATAGGAAATAGAACTGAACATTATCCAGCACTATCTAACTATGTAATTCAATGAATGTAGAACGAAGTGATCAAGCCCACAATCAATGGAGTTCTGAATGTAATGAGATCATGCAAGAAAGCCCAGACAGTGAAGCGTGTCATCTTCACATCTTCCGCCGGAACTGTGGCCGTTCAAGAGCAGCAGCAGCCGCAATATGATGAAACCTGGTGGAGCAATGTTGAATTCTGTAGACGAACCAAGACGACCGGCTGGGTCAGCTTCTTTTTATATGCTCTCTGTTACCTTTATACGGCATTAATTTGTTAAGCATTTGGCATTAAACCCACAGTATCTGACCTGATTTTGAAGCATTTCTCTGTAATAGTAGTACTGATTGCTGCAATTTTGATTTTTCCAGATGTATTTCGTGTCGAAAACATTGGCAGAGAAAGCTGCATGGGATTTTGCAAAGGAGAACTGCTTAGATTTCATAACTATCATCCCATCACTAGTTGTTGGTCCCTTTATCATGTCAAGCATGCCACCCAGCATGATCACTGCCATGGCTCTAATATTGGGTATCTTTCATTGCAAACAATCAAATTCGATAACCGTTCCAATTTAGCTTCCTTGCATCTTAGTATTGTGTGTTCTTACTGCAATTCCCCTTCATTTGCTCTGGTACAGGAAATGAAGCTCACTATTCCATTCTGAAGCAGCACAACCTGGTTCACCTGGATGATCTGTGCAATGCTCATATTTTCCTGTTGGAGTATCCCAAAGCAGAGGGAAGATACATCTGCTCCTCCAGGGACATGACCATCTTTGAGCTTGCAAAGATGATGAAGGAAAGATACCCAGAATACAACATTCCTACCTCGTATTGTACTCCCTATACAATAAGGCTTTCAATGATTCTTCATTACCTTGACTTAGGTCCTTATTTAGATTCAGTTCCATAAAAGGGTAAAGTGGCCTTAGCGAATATAGTTATCAACATGAAACATCTATTTTGCAGGTTTAAGGGTATTGATGAGTCGATTAAGCCTCTGCATTTTTCTTCAAAAAAACTCACGGACCTAGGCTTCAAATTCAAGTACACCACGGAGGATATGTTTGATGGAGCTATCCGCTCCTGCAGGGAGAAGAACTTGATCCCACTTAAAACAGTAGATAAGCCATTTACTGTCATCAAGGAATAGACTCCTCATCTAAGAAGCGTTTCTTTTGTGTTTCTGCAATCTATTTTGGGGTGATTTATTTGTCGGAAGCTTGATGGAATGAATGAAACTAATGCCAAGGTCTTTCAAATTTTTCTTTTCCATTTGTGTGTTTTGGGTCATTTTCTCCACTAGCCTAATTGCTAATGGTTACTGTTCCTTATGTTAAAGATAGGCATACCTTTTTCCCTCTTAATCATATAGGACCCATGTGGATGATACCATTCTCCGCATCACCATTAATGTGGCATACAAAATCCTACCCACATCTGTATCGTGGAAAACCTCCCCCAATTATATTTCCTAAGCTACAGTGAGTTCATGATATCATTTTCCTCTTTGAAACAGAGGGAATACATCCATTCTTTTAGGTATCAAAATTAGATCCCCCAATCCATCTATGTTTGGTATCAGCCTTGACTAATACCATATCTGTATCGGCAGCGACCGATACATGCATTAAAATCTTGCATGCATCCATAGAGGAAAAATATGCACCTATATCACATATCCGAAACTGGTGATGTGAACTAGTTATCTTGGAGGATTTTCTAGTAACTATAGCAGCACAAGATTTTTTTTTTTTTTTTTTTGGGGGTTGGGGTGGGGTGGGGTGGTGGAGGGGAGAGAGAGTGGAGAATTTCAATTGTAATATGGAATGGTATTTTTCTAATTCCCTAATGCCTATACAATGCCAGGTTCTGAATTCCATTACATTTGCAAGTGGTTGAAAGAATGCTTACAAAGATCCAAGACATTTTTTTTTTCCGATGACATAATTTACTTGGTACAAAATTACAAACTTCACATTATTTCCTATCGTGCATGCTTCAACAAAGGTTGCTGAAGGAAAAAGGCTATCTCTCCTCTGAGTTGAATTTGTTCCAAGCCTCCTGAGGATTTCATGAACCAAACAATGGTCAGATAGAGAAGAAAATCAAAGGCATCCTTGTTCTTCATGATTTCATTATCATCATATATTACATTGACATAAAAAATAATTTTGAAATATACATGGGCAACGGAACACCCCCTTATCATGTAGCTACTACACCAACACATGGGCCAATGGGAAGCAGGTAGAGGCATCAACCACAGGGGGCAGGGTGGTCATTTTGCACTCCCAGTGTCTTGGTGGTAGAAGTGACCAGGGAGCGATCATTTTCCATATATATATATATATATATGTATGTGGCTGAGGATTGCACCTGGTCGCATGCAGCCTGTGCCAGTGCCCCAGCCAATGGGGAGAGCAGGCGGGGGATCCAACAGTGGGGGCATGGTGTCATTTCACCAAGTCCTGTGAGAGGGCATAGGGAGGAGCAACCAGAACCTTGGGCCATGACAGAATATACCACAGGATCTAAAATATAACCACAGCTAAATATCATTCTGGATAAAAATGAAGCAAAACCTGGAGCCATGACTCTCAGCTTCTTCCTGGAGGGAATCCTTTAGTTTAAACCACAGTGAATGAGATTTAGGGTCAGCCCGGCTACCTTGAAGCAAGCATCTCAAAGCCATATTACTTATACCACACCTCAAGCCTCACCTTATATTGGCTTTGAATATCTCATGCTGACTGGGGACTGGATTGTTCAAGGGAAAATGTTGGTGGTCCGACCACTCAGTCCAACAACCCAGAGAATCAAAATGAAATAAGATTTCTACCCGGACGGGCCAAGAAAAAAGGACCATCGTCAAACCTGGTCCAATGGTTAAGACGAAGAACAACCAATCAATGTCCTAACCTTATGACTCACTAAGTGAATCCTCCTATGATCCTATCCCACATTCTACTCACCTGAGCTCCTCTGGATGCATCTATTTCTGCCTACAACCCCCTATAGACAGGTCAACTGAAAAATTTAAAAATGTCTTACCATACTAACTGTCGCAGCTTAGGGGGAGGGAGTCCAATGAGAGTTCACGTATCTCATCTGAAAATTTCAAAGTGACTAGTTTTCTGGCCTTTCTTTAGTTTCTCTACATGGCTCGAAGAGGATGCTATTGTAAGCTAATACAGCCCTGCTGGTGGAAACCCTATTATGAAACCTATCCACACCATTTACCCAAATAAGAAACATTTAGCATGCTCTACCTTAACCTGGGGAACAGAGCAAGAAATCCAGGGCAAGGGGGTTTTGCCATTATGATGTTGATATTTTCTAGTTTACACCTTTCTAGGGCCTTGGGATATACTGCAAGTAAAAGGATTTAAAATAACGACAACATCCAAAACCATATCCCAACTTAATGGGGAAAAAGGATTTAAACCATTTCGGAAAAAAAAATGATTTGGCTCAGATTCTTGATATATCAAAGCCAATTAGGATGCTTGGAGGCATGATGACATGCTTAGGATTAAAGCTAAACAAATCATTTACTAATGGTGGTGAACAAGGAAGCTAGGAACATACCTTTAAAAGATCGAAAACTTTCTCACATATGTACTTCTGTTGAATGCTTGCACCCCTTTGCTGCAACTTATCAGGATGAACACAAAGGGTGGCTTTTCTATACGCTTTCTTTACAGCAACAGCTGTTATAACTTCTGTCAAAGGAATTGGCTGCCAACCACTATCAGGCCCAAGGACCTGACCAAGAAAAATAAAAACTAGTCATAACATTTACTGGTGGTGCTTGAGTAACCATGTTTCCACCACTAAATGTAGACATATTTTAACACTGAAGAGCAACTAAAGATGCTGAAGACAAAAAGACGTAACACATATTTGCAGTCTCATCCCAAAATAAGAAAAGAAGTATATTTCCAGTCCAAGAAGAAATATCATGATTAGGACATAAAAAGCTAATACGAGTTACTTGACCTTGGCAGTGTCAGAAATTGCACCTAATGGTTCAGGTATGCTATGCCCCTTACCAGTTAAGAGTCAGACCCAGGTATGGTATTTGAAAAACCCAGAGCACCGACTTCACAGGTACCCACCTTGGGTACCTTGTAAAAAAAGGGAGCCACAGGCATGTCTAATGTCTATAGGGTGGGTTGGGAGCAGATGAGCAACATTCATAGAATTGACGATACCCATCCATTACAATCCCTATCATCTGAAGGAAAACAGAGGCAGAACTAAATTTCAATATAGTGTATTTCAATCAATTCATCAAATCTAAACCAGATAGAATTACAATAGAAGCAGTAGACTAAAGTACATTCCAATTAGGCTACCCAGGATAGTGGCCCAATTAAGCAATGTTCAGCTGCATGCCAGTTTCGACCCCACAGCCCACCATGGATATGACTCTTCCCCATGTGTTTTTAGCGGTCCAAATTTCACCTTTTAGGTCAAAAATGCCAAGGGAAAAATTATTTTTGCCACAAAGTTCTTATGGACTGAAATTTGATATGAGTAGCGGAAGAGCATGCCCCCATGTTTATTTGGTGCTACCTATGATGCCATGTACCACATATGGTAGCAGACCAGCTAACCCCCTCACTACAGAAATAACAAGAAAGAGGTGAAAATTGTGCTTACATATTGTAATGTCGAAAGCAATGCACGCAAATTCCCTTCTTTCCCACTAGACCACCTTCTGACCTCAGCATCCAAAGTTTCTGCTAGTCTCTGCAATCAGAGTACAAGACAGGGCATTCATAGAGCAACAAAAGGCTGGTTAATTATCATCAATCCTGGACAACGGAAGCCAAGCCAGATGTAGAAAATTTTCAATTCTAAGAGCATACTCACATTTCTCTCTGCTTGTTCTCTCTGTGCAAGAAGATCACGCATGTTCTTCTCTGCAAGAGCTTTTGCCTAAATTGAAACAGGAAAAATTACGAGTTCATATTTAGATAAAAAAAAAAAACTCAATCTCTCTATTTAATCTCCTAAAGAACACCTACCGCGCGTTCAAAAGTTCGTTGATGCCTCTCCAACCTAGCTTTACACCTCTGAGCTGATTCACCTTCTGTTCCTTGAAACTTAACAGAAGTACAGGAGGCTTCATGATGAAAAAGAAACACTGCTTAGAAGAAATGCAATAAACGAAGGTAAACAATAGATAGTCTGTAGAAAAGTAGCACTTTGTGAATCACATACCACCATGAACTGAAGAATTTGTACGTCTTAAACTACCATCCGAGCCTGAGCTTTGAAGATGTGGGTCTCGGAATTCCTGCCATTCACCATTTAGTTAACATGCAGCAATAGAAAATGCACTTCATAAAAGAACAAAAGAGGAAATGTTGTATAATTAAAACTCCTTATGCTCACATATAAAGAAGAGCTCCGCCTCATTCCACTGTCTCTGGAATTTGTCGTGGAGAATCTATCAGCTACAGATCTTTCTGCACGTTCTCTTGCCTCCAAAGCTGCTTTTCCTGCAGCACGCTCCCGAGCCTCAGCAGTCGCTCTTTCCACTGCAGCACGCTCTGCCCTCAGTCTGACTTCCATAAAAGCTTTCTCAGCCAATGATTTCTCCCTAGCCTCTGCAGAAGCCTTCTCTAGTTTTTCTCGGGCTTCTGCCATTGCTCTTTGACGTGCTTCAGCAGTTGCTCTCTCCACAGCAGCTCTTTCTGCCCGTTCACGGGCTTCAGCAAATGCCCTTTCACGAGCTTCACGGGTTGCTCTTTCAACAGCCATCCTATCTTTTTCTCTTTCCCTTTCCCTATCTTTCTCTTCTTCTATTTTTCTCAGACGCGCCTCTTCCTGTTCTCTTTCTCTTTGCAACCTTGCTTCTTTTTCTCTCTCTACATTGGAACTTATTTCATGGTAATTCCTCTCTTTTCTTTCTGTATTTTGGCCCTTGCTAACCTGCTGAGCTACCTTCGGCATGTTCCCCTTCTCTTCGAAGCACATAGCAGGACGAGCCAATCCAGTTTTCTTCTCATTTTCAACCCAATTTTTCACCCCTTGAGCTGCTTCATTCTTCTCCTTGTAACCTTCCTGATCAAAGGCAACTTGAGACTTACCAAGGCTTTCCTGGTCACAAGCCACTGGTAATGTTCTATTGTTCTTTTCATTTTGCTCCAGATCAATTCCAATTTCAGATTCTCCTAATTTATTCTCTAGTTCATCTAATGAGAGGCACTCCATGGATACTTTGATCTGTTCACACCTGTCTTGTTCAGGGGCACATTGAGCCACATTGGCAGGTCTAGATCTCCCACTTTCATGTTCTCCATTTCTTGCTCTGGCTATTGTCAATTCCTTCCCACTCCCTTCAGATTCACAGACTTCTTTAGCTGCTTCAATCATCCTACCCCTCCCTTCATGCTCAATTGCTTCCCGAGCCAATTTCAGCTTCCCATTGTTTTCTTCATGCTTGAGGCCTTCTTGATTTGCTTCAGAATTATTAATGTTAACAGGCCCGCATGACGTACTAGCTGTCATAAGAATCTTGTCAACTTTGAGATCATGAGCCTCTTGGTCTGCTTTTACTTTATTCTCATTTTCTTCCCCTTCACAAGACTGTTTTTGTCCATTTTCATATTTTTCCTCCTCATTAGCCTTTCTCTCTCCCTGATTTTCTACAAGCTCAAAAACCTCTTTTAGCTGCGTCTTATTTTCTACCATCTTACACACCTCCTTTAGTCTATCTTCACTTTCTTTCTGCTTATGAGCCTCTTTTAGTCTCCTCTCATTTTCTTCCCGCTCAAAGGCTTGTTTTAGTCTCTTTTCATTTTCCTCACGCTCATGAGCCTCTTGTATTCTGTTCTCGTTCTCTTCCTTCTCACAAGCTTCTTTCAACCGTTTCTCATTTTCTTCACCCTCACAAACCTCTTTTTGCCTCTTATCATTTTCTTCCTTCTCATGAACTGCTTGTAGTCTTCTCCCATCACAAGCCTCTTTTAGTTTCTTCTCACTTTCTTCCTGCTCGGAAGAATCTTTCAATCTCTTCTCCTTTTCTTCTATATTGCAAGACTCTTTTATCTTCTTCCCATTTTCTTCCTGTACATCAGCATTTTTAAATCTTCCCTCACTTACTTCCCTCCTAGAGGCCTCTCTTCGTCTCTTCTCAGTTTCTTTCCATTCACAAGCCACTTTTAGTTTCTCCTCATTTTCTTTCTGTTCATGAGCCTCTTCTAGCTTCATCCCATGTCCTTCCAACGTACAGACCACTTTTAATTTCTTCTCATCTTCTTCATGCTTGGAATTCTCTTGTGCCAATTTTAATTTCTTCTCATTTTCTTCATTCTCTCTCATCTCTTGTGCCGCCTTAAGTTTCTTCTCCGGTTTTTTCAGTTCACCCTCTTTAGCTGCTGCTGCTGCATTTTCTTCTATATTGCAAGACTCTTTTAGCTTCTCCCCATTTTCTTCCTGTACATCAGCATCTTTCAATCTTCCCTCACTTACTTCCCTCCAAGAGGCCTCTCTTTGTCTCTTCTCAATTTCTTCCCATTCACAAGCCTCTTTTAGTTTCTTCTCATTTTCTTTCTGTTCATGAGCCTCTTCTAGCTTCTTCCCATGTCCTTCCAATGCACAGGCCACTTTTAATTTCTTCTCATCTTTTTCATGTTTGGAAATCTCTTGGGCCAATTTTAGCTTCTTCTCATTTTCTTCATTCTGACTCATCTCTTGTGCCACCACCTTCAATTTCTTCTCCTTTTTTTTCACTTCATGTGCCTCTTTAGCTGTTTCTAATTTCCTAACATTTCCCTGTTCACAAGCCTCTTTAGATGCTTTTGATATCTTAACATTTTCTTCTCCCTCTTCAAAGACTTGTTTTGCTACCATCTCACTTTCTTCATGTTTCTGGGTTATTGTTGGTGACATTAATTTTTTCTCAATTTTGGCCTGCTCAAGGACTTCAGGAGTTGCCTTCAACTTACCTGTTTTTGCAAGTTCATAGAATTGTTTCTCTACCTTCCACTCTACTGCTTCTTTGTGAATATGAGACTCCTGGGCAGATATAGGTTTCTTCATAACTTTTGGTTCCACAAATTCTTTACCTACATTTAGCTGCTTTTCCTTCCCTTCAAAATCAGGGGCTACCTGAGCTGTCCTAGTATCATGCTGCCCTTCCTGCCTTCCAAACCCGTTCATTCCAACATTCTCTCTTTCAGATGTCTCCTGAGATACATCTCCTCTAAATCTGAAGGTTTCATGAGTAGCTTTAATATCCTCTTTTCTGGCCCTACCATTCAACTCATCCTTCAATCCCAACTTCAACCGGCTTTGAAGGCCCTCCCTTTTCCTTTCCATTGATTCTTTTGCACTTTTTAGTCTGGCTTGGGCCTTGTCCATTGCTTCTTTCATAGCAGCTGCTGATGCTGCAGCAGATGAACTTGCATCTACCTCCACATCAAAGAAGGGTGGTGAGTTGTCACCTGTAGCACCCTCCAGACCATACTTTTCAGAAGCTATCTTAGAATTTCCCTGTTTGATTAATAATTTTGGTGGTGGTCTCATCGGTGGCGGCACTTGAGAGGGCTGCGTCCGAAGACTTATTTCAGATACAGATACAAACATATCATTAGAATTGGAACCATTCCCCTGAGATCTGTTCTGAAGTTTAAAATCATTTCCAGAAGACCTTGTGATGGAACTGTACATGGGAGGGAGGGACGTGGTTTTCTTTAAATTTTTTGCTTCCATTGTGCCTCCATTGGAATCCATATTTCCACCAACATCATTAACTCCCAGAGGTGACGTATTGACAACTTCAGTCTTTTGTGGAAGAGTGCTTCCATCAACCACAAACATAACCCCTGGAACAGCTTGGTGTTGGGCACTGTGTGTTGTACCATTTGTCCCATCTTCTTCACTTCTTTGCACAGTCTCATGATTTGAAAGTTTGAAATCACTTCCAGAAGAACTTGTGATGGAATTGTACATGGGAGGGAGTGACGTGGTTTTCTTAAATTTTTTTCCTTCCGCTGTGCCTCCCTTGGAATCCATATTTCCATCACCATCATTAACTCCTGGGGGTAACGTATTGACAACTTCAGTCTTTTGTGGAAGAGTGCTTCCATCAACCACAAACATAACCCCAGGAACAGCTTGGTGTTGGGCAGTGTGTGTTGTACCATTTGTCCGATCTTCTTCACTTCTTTGTGCAGTCTCATGATTTGAAACATCAAATTGCTTCACACCACCAAATTTGTGATCAGCTACTCTATCTGACAAAAAATGGTTTTTTTCTGAATAAGCCAAAGTATCAACACTGGAGCCTTCTGAAGGAGAACCTCTCCCAGCCGGAGTCCTTCACATGCAATTAAAAAAAAAACACAATGACTGATAATAAGTCTCTCTATAGATTAAATCACAACTATATAGCTGTTTTTCCTATTGATATCATAAATTTTTTAACCCTATGGAAATATATATTAAGACAGTAAACCAAATGGCGCAATTTTGGGACCGTAGCAGCAGATTTTCAGCAAATTTAGATAGTAGCAAGGAGTAATCTCACGTAGAGGATCCCATAGTCCCTGTCCCCCAACTAGCAAAGAGTATATCTTTTAATTACACCAATAACACATCTGCAACATGCTAGAATGAATTCCAAGACATTTCTTCATCTCAACATATTCAAGATGGAAATATAAGGAGTTAAGGACTAGTCTCCACAATAAGAAGTCCAGTTAGCCAATTTTTAAAAGATGAATGCCAAAATCTACAAGCCAATAAACTTGAGAAAGCATCCATTCTTTGCTTATGACACACAAATATGTAAGATGCATTTTGGCAAGCAGAGAAATTATTACATACACCTCTTTACAAAATTAGAAATATGTGGTTTTAGATCACTGGATCCCACCAAAAGACCATAACATCAGAGTATGAGAACATTGTTTCTCATCCATTAAAACATCAGATGATATTCAGCAAGATAACCTTGCATCATACTTTTGATGACACCATAGATGAATTTCACATTTGCCAGTTGCTTCAGCTTTGAGAATCTATGGTTTGCGGCAGGGCTAATGACAGTTTCAAATAAACCAATAAAATCATTATCAAGATGGCATAGCAGTGGGATGTTATACTTCTAAGATTAATCATCTCTCATGCACAGCAGCAAATCTTGGTAGTTTGCGTATAAGAGCCTCTAATTGGATTTTTTTTTTTTTTTTTTTTTTTTTTTTTTAATCTAATTGGGACTTAGCCTTCGGTGTTGTAACTGATATGTAAAGAGCTTCCAACTCTCTTGTTCTGTTGACGCTTCAGAGTACAGAACTCTTTGACATCAGTTCTCAATTGGTAGAAGTAATTTCAGTCTTTTAGAAATTTAGAAATTGTGAGGCTGCCTGGGGTGGTCAACTCTATAGCAAGATAGAATCGATTGCCACTGGGCTCTCCCGTGATTGCAGTTAACAAATGGCTACTGTGGCTTCACATAGGATAATCCACCGAAGATTGCAGTTTCGTGGGCAAGGTAAATAATCTAGTTGAAGAATTGGGACAATGAGTAATACCTTCGAAGTAGTATCACCCAGACCTTGGTACAGGAAAGTTAACATTGATTAGGCCTTTAGGTTAGTTTCATTTTTCAAAGCAGTCAGATGGTTTGCCATTGTTCCACAAGCTTCCACTGAAACTCGGTCGAAATAAAAAGTTGGTAAACAACAAGAAGAACGCCATAAGCGAAGTAGCAGAGAACAGAAAATAATATCAAGCAGTCTTGCGCACGAAAATTCTTCTTGTTGCTGTTCTTTGGGAGAAAAAAGAAGAAGCCAGAGTAACAAGTGACGAGTTCGAGAAGAAATACATACCAGGCTTCCTCAGAGGAGCTCTCTCCTCCTTTCGACTCGCCAAAAAGCTCCTCGTGAGAATCGAAGAAATCATCACCATTCAAACCGCCAAATACTTCAGAGTAATCAAACTTAAAGGCGCGGAAATCAACAGAAACGTCGTCCGAGTCGGGAACAGGGAGATCTAAAACTGGAATGGAGGAACCACGTGAGGAACGAAAGCTACCGAATATCTCAGTGTAATCTTCAATCCTAGACGAGAAAGTCGGGACTCCAAACTTAGGGGGACCACCAAAAACATCGTCATAAACAGTTTTCGGGGGGAAGCCATTTCCATGGGAGATTTTCTTCGAGACGGTTGCAGAGGCTTGGTTTCTGTGGAAAGCATGAGAATAATCCTCCATAGAAGGACTTAGGAACGCGTTTTAGGGTTTTCTCTGCGTTTCTATCTTCTCCGGTCTCTTACTCTGCAGACGGAGACTCTGCAGAGTCAGAAAGGAGAAGACAGGGAAGAAAGAAAGGTCAGAGAGAGAATGAAGGAGGGTGATAACTGGTAACTGGTAGGAAAAGAGGAGTTTGTAAATTTGTATTCTTCCGAAATAGAAACGGAAATTATTGGAAAGCAAATGCGATCCGGCTGTGCAATACTGGCCTACTGGGGCCTGTGCCTATTGGCCGTACAAATTTTTAATCAATATTTCTTGGCTATCTTTAAAATTGAAACGTTATGCTGAAGCTGCACATAAAACCTCAAGCTCAAAAGACTTTTAAAAAAATAATAAAAAATAAAAAGACTAGAAGGAGCGTAGGAAGATTGACTAGTAAAGCCGGTGACTATGCGTTGGGAAACTCGACTCAGTCCCAACTATCTACGTGCTACTTTCCACCTAAGACCCGAGTAGACTGTTAAAACAAAAATAGTCAGGAAAATAAAAAGACATAAATAACGCCAAGTTTGAATATGTTTTAGTGTAATTTTCTAAAAAAATTAATTTTTTATTAAATTTAATTTATATTTCTTTTTTACTATTTGACACTCTTCTGCTAGACGTAACCAATATCTAACAAAATATTTATTGTTTCTAAATACAATTTTTTTAAATAATATATTATATTTATTAAATAATTACCCTTTTCTGAGGTTGTGTAATTTTCTAGTTATTTTCGGCTCTTTGACAAATCTCATAAATATATTTTACACCAAAATAAAGGAAGCCCAAGTGGTGCAACAAAATTTTGAAAATCTTAGAAATACGAGAGGATGAATATACATTAATGAATAACTGAGAAATATAATAATACATTAATATATTTAGTTAAATTTGATACATGGTTAACCATAAGGTGAATAACTTCAATTGTTTATTTGGTTTTAAATAAGATGAACAATTTGAAAAGCTCATCTAGGTAGACCATGTAAATGAACTTTTGCCTATTTACATAACCACTTGGACCATTTTCCCCCCTCCTTCCCCTTTGGGTAGGGACAAATATCTTTCATTTTCTGTTGGAATTAGTAGGTGTGTAACCATGTGTTGCACAAGGACCACACTAGTGAGCATAGTTTTAGGTATTGACTTGGAATCAACTCTAATCAGTATTAACCAACATCATATTTATACAAATACGTACCTAGTCAATACTAGATCGCTAAATGATACAAACATGATATGAAAATTGTTAAAATACAGAAAAATATTGATATTTTCGAGGATAAAATCATCTTGTATGACTTAAACAATATCAACACCTACTGATCCGATCAATCGATACTTAGAATCATGTAGCGAGACTGGAGACTCTCAGAGTGATCTACTTCTTTTTTATTATCATTATTTTAGGGGTATGAGATCTACCTTATAGTATTTTATGAAATTATGATGGACTCAGTAGGTATTGCCCCTGCAAGAGTCAAATCTATATTAGATTCCATGTCCTCCCCTAAATACACCTATTTGACAATTAAGGGTGAAATTGGCAGCCTATGTCTATGTAGTATTTGTTTCCAGGTGCCAATGGGTTTCTTCCTTCTTTAATATAAACCTGAAATATTAAAAGGCCGGTTTGTGATTGTGACATTGGACCACATGAATATTTGTCACGTCGTGCCAAGCATTTGGGGGTTTTGAACACAGCCAATCTCTTGTCTCTATCACCGACCGGGTCAGGAATTTATGATGTCAAACTCATTAAAAATGCGAGGAGGTACATTAGCTATGGTCCATATAAGTTGGTTACATATTCCTAAGTATAATAACTACTATGCATGATAATAAATAGAAGTTGGGGAAGTGTTTTCTGTGTGAGTGGGTACGGCTCTTGTAGTGCACAAGGGTTAATCAGAATGCATGAGAAAGCATCAATAGAGATATTATTTTCTATTTTATAAGGGTGGAGATCAATCATTTTGTCCCCATATGTTTGGGTGAAGAGCCACATTTTGCCACAAAAACCATAAATGATCATATATAAGTTAGTAAAATCTTAAGTTTATATACCTATAGAGGTGCTTCCTCTTTGGGTCCTTTTCTTGATTTTTCTATGGTCCTTATATAGTCCCTAATAGGTTTCATGTACAAGGAAAAATCATTTAGACAAATCTCATGTATAATAAGATGCAGAGATGAATCAAGGTTATAATATGAAGGTGGAGAGATTAAGCCAACTAGATGAGTTGAGCCTAAATAGACAAAGGAACTCTCTTTATTAGCTAAGCAGAACACTAATGAGACATTATAACTCAAAATTTTATCAAGGAAATAATTGATAAATTTTGTAGTTGGGACCATTACAATACCTTCCCGGATTCGTCATATGAGTCTAGATCAATCACTTTTATCCTTATTTTTCATACAAATTATTATTAGTTTATTTATTTATTTTTAACAATTTTATCATTAACACCAATAAAATATTTGATATAGTATGGTCGATCTGATATCAATACCTAAATCCATGTTCGGGATTGTCAAACTTTCTATCACATTCAATGAGATGCATTTTTCATTCTTCGTGGTGTTTAAAGTGGTAGGTGTCAGCAGTGCAATTGGTAACGATCTAAAGATGTTTACCCCCAGGGTTTAGGTTGTTGAATCAAAATCCAATTTCACATTTCTATGTAATGCATTAGAGAAAAAAAATGAGATTTTCCATAATGTCATGGTGGAAAATCATACCAATTAGAGGGCAGGAAATGGACTCTTCTGATACAAATACCACATTCTCATGTATTCTCTCTCTCTCTCTCTTCTTTTGATAGATATTATTAGAAAAAAACAAAACACTACCCCGGTTGGTGTATATTACCACGCATGCAAGCTAACAAGAGCGATCTCTCTCTCTTCCTTTGATAAATATTATTATAAAAAAACAAAACACTACCTCGATTGGTGTATATTACCATGCATGCAGGCTAACAAGAGCGAAAACAGGAACATCTTCAACACACGATAAAGGTAACATAATCTTTATACGCCATACTGTGACTGAACATGAGACAACGCAAGCAGTTAAGGTTTTTTCTCCAATACTGTTACTATGTTAAAGTAATTGAAGCTAAAATTGGTAGAAAAAATAATCCTCGCACCTTTGTCATCATTGTCATTATCATTATGAGTAAAATTGTAGCGTTCATAGTCATGATCATCATCATCAATTTCCAACAATCAATGATAAAAGCATGCAAGCGATCTTTATATGTGTCTTCAAATGCGTCTGAATAAGATAGGATTGGATGAAGAAGGTGTTGGCCGGTTGTTATTAGTTACCTTTGGCAAAATCTTGGGTCTTGCATCAAATGAGTTTTAGAACAGTTTGGAGCATTAATATTTCCATATATATTGCTTAAATGGGGTTCAAGATCAAGACCCATGGTAATGCATTATGGATCAGAGAAATTCTACGTAAGATAAGCTGGTCATTTGATTGGTCTAATATTTTTATTTTATTCATTTGGATGGTAACAAAATAAATAAATAAATAACTTACGATGAGAGGTAGATTACAAATTCCCTACTCGCAAGTTAAATTTCATCTTGAAAAGAGTTGGAAAGGTGATAAAATAAAATAGTAAAAGTTTCTTTGAGCAACTTATGTATACTATGCCTCCTCATATGAATTATTATATTAATTTTTAAAGAAAAATAAATAATAAAAAATTAAGTGAGAGCATATATACTATTTTACTTGCTCAAAGAACTCTTTTCCAATAAAATATCAAGGAAAAAGATAATTGTCCAGTTGCGTGTGTTTTATCCTAATGCGGAAGCCAATGAGAAGAGGGGCCATGCATTAGTCATGGGGGCGAGATGGTCATTTCATCCTCCCTATGAGAGGGCGCAAGCTGGAACTAGCATAGCACTGATCCTATGCCCAAAATATTATTAGGACTCTGGAGAAGGTATATGCAAACGCAACAAAGAATACATAATTAAATTCCTTTTAATACTTGGTGAACGTAATTGTCACATAAACATGGCTAAACCTTCGGCCCACTAGCATAATTAAGAGAAAATAAATGAGGAATGGCATGATCATGAAAGGACACCGCATTGTGACAATCAATTCATTCCGCTTATATTTGTTGAAAATGAGCTACTTATTCCGTTTTCTACGTCTTTGTTGGATTTAGATCCTCTCCAACCTAAAGGATGGCCAGAGAAAGACTAGCCAGACATATAGAACATGAGAGAAAAACAAGGGGTTTCATTTTCTCTCTCATGTTTTATGTTTTACTTTCTCTCTCCTATTTTTGTGTCTAATTGGTTCCTCGTCGGCCCCTCCCAAATATGGAGAGGATCTAAATCCCTCTCTCTCTCTCTCTCTCTCTCTCTCGCTATATATATATATATTAAATCAAAATAAAAAATTTCCTCTTAACTAATGAGAGTACACCCAACCTTTATTGACGAAAGTAAAATTATCATCCGACACCATTAGTCTTATGATGAAGGACAATCAGTCCATTAAATAAAATTATAACATTTTCCTTTTACGATTTCAAATGCTTTATGAAAAGGAAATGCAACTAAAGTATTAAAACAGCAATTCAAATATGCAATAGATGGAGAGAGATGATTGCAGCATCTTCTTTTATCGTTTTGGTACTTGCCCTCCTTTTAAGCCAAAAAAGAAGGAAAAGAAAAAGAATGTGTTTGATCTTGCCCATTTGGTCCCACAATCATGGTGTCTCTCATAGGTAACTTCCTTTTTTTTTTTAAATCAAACCCGTTGCTTCAACATCAGATCTATAAGAGATATGAATAGCATACAGGTGTATTGTGGCAATTCCAACTGTTGGATTTCCTAGAAATAATCTAGATTAATCATAATTTAAATTTTAAATTCCAATTCAATCAAATCAAATATAATTCTTTTAAGTTTTATCCATGCATCCTCATATTAGTGGATCATTTTTTTTTTTCTTTTTCTTATTGTGTTTATATGCCAAGTGCTTGTGTCCAACTTCTTCTGACCCTTAATTTGTAATATTTAATTTTGAGAAGAGGGATAGGCATGATGTAGGTATATAGTAAGTTAGCAGATAGTACAAATGGGAATACATGATAGAATATCATATAATAAGGATAGGGGATCGTTTCAAAAAGGAAAAGAGAGAAAGACATAGTGGGTACTAATTTACGATACACCAATGATATACTCAACTTTTTTCATTAATTTTATCATGGATTCAACTCTCAACACAATGAAACTTAACATGTAAATAAAAGGTCTTAAATTCAACCCGTCCACAAATTACCCATCCTATCAATCTAACACATAGCAAAACCAAGGCCTGCCTAGAGAAACCCTCTCCAGGTCGACCCATCTAAAAGTTTTTCTCCCAATGCAATATAATATGCATCACTCTTTCATGGATAGGAACAAAAAAAAAAAAAAA